>NW_027507984.1:600000-900000 GCF_051348905.1 Ranitomeya variabilis | reverse complement strand
TAGGGTGTAGGGTGTAGAGTGTAGCGTGTGGCGTGTAGAGTGTAGCGTGTAGCGTGTAGGTTGTAGAGTTTAGCGTGTAGTGTGTAGGGTGTAGGGTGTAGCGTGTAGCGTGTAGAGTGTAGAGTGTAGCGTGTAGCATGTAGAGTGTAGAGTGTAGCGTGTAGGGTGTAGAGTGTAACGTGTAGCGTGTAGGGTGTAGCGTGTAGCGTGTAGGGTGTAGAGTGTAACGTGTAGCGTGTAGGGTGTAGCGTGTAGCGTGTAGTGTGTAGCGTGTAGAGTGTAGGGTGTAGAGTGTAGCGTGTAGGGTGTAGCATGTAGCGTGTAGGGTGTAGGGTGTAGAGTGTAGAGTGTAGCGTTTAGGGTGAAGCATGTAGGGTGTAGGGTGTCGGGTATAGCGTGTAGGGTGTAGGGTGTAGAGTGTAGGGTGTAGCGTGTATGGTGTAGAGTGTAGCGTGTAGCGTGCAGAGTATAGCATGTAGGGTGTAGCGTGTAGCGTGCAGAGTGTAGCGTGTAGGGTATAGATTGTAGCGTGTTGCGTGTAGGGTGTAGAGTGTAGCGTGTAGCGTGTAGAGTGTAGAGTGTAGCGTGTAGCGTGTAGAGTGTAGGGTGTAGAGTGTAGAGTGTAGCATGTAGCGTGTAGGTTGTAGAGTGTAGCGTGTAGTGTGTAGGGTGTAGGGTGTAGCGTGTAGCGTGTAGAGTGTAGAGTGTAGCGTGTAGCATGTAGAGTGTAGAGTGTAGCGTGTAGGGTGTAGAGTGTAACGTGTAGCGTGTAGGGTGTAGCGTGTAGCGTGTAGGGTGTAGAGTGTAACGTGTAGCGTGTAGGGTGTAGCGTGTAGCGTGTAGTGTGTAGCGTGTAGAGTGTAGGGTGTAGAGTGTAGCGTGTAGGGTGTAGCATGTAGCGTGTAGGGTGTAGGGTGTAGAGTGTAGAGTGTAGCGTTTAGGGTGAAGCATGTAGGGTGTAGGGTGTCGGGTATAGCGTGTAGGGTGTAGGGTGTAGAGTGTAGGGTGTAGCGTGTATGGTGTAGAGTGTAGCGTGTAGCGTGCAGAGTATAGCATGTAGGGTGTAGCGTGTAGCGTGCAGAGTGTAGCGTGTAGGGTATAGATTGTAGCGTGTTGCGTGTAGGGTGTAGAGTGTAGCGTGTAGCGTGTAGAGTGTAGAGTGTAGCGTGTAGCGTGTAGAGTGTAGGGTGTAGAGTGTAGAGTGTAGCATGTAGCGTGTAGCGTGTAGAGTGTAGCGTGTAGCGTGTAGAGTGTAGGGTGTAGCGTGTAGAGTGTAGGGTGTAGAGTGTAGCGTGTAGCGTGTAGGGTGTAGGGTGTAGAGTGTAGCGTGTAGAGTGTACGGTGTAGAGTGTAGGGTGTAGCGTGTAGGGTGTAGAGTGTGGCGTGTAGCGTGTAGCGTGTAGGGTGTAGGGTGTAGATTGTAGCGTGTAGGGTGCAGGGTGTAGAGTGTAGCGTGTAGGGTGTAGAGTGTAACGTGTAGCGTGTAGGGTGTAGCGTGTAGCGTGTAGGGTGTAGGGTGTAGAGTGTAACGTGTAGCGTGTAGGGTGTAGCGTGTAGGGTGTAGCGTGTAGCGTGTAGTGTGTAGCGTGTAGAGTGTAGGGTGTAGAGTGTAGCGTGTAGGGTGTAGCATGTAGCGTGTAGGGTGTAGGGTGTAGAGTGTAGAGTGTAGCATTTAGGGTGAAGCATGTAGGGTGTAGGGTGTCGGGTATAGCGTGTAGGGTGTAGGGTGTAGAGTGTAGGGTGTAGCGTGTATGGTGTAGAGTGTAGCGTGTAGCGTGCAGAGTATAGCGTGTAGGGTGTAGCGTGTAGCGTGCAGAGTGTAGCGTGTAGGGTATAGATTGTAGCGTGTTGCGTGTAGGGTGTAGAGTGTAGCGTGTAGCGTGTAGAGTGTAGAGTGTAGCGTGTAGCGTGTAGAGTGTAGAGTGTAGCGTGTAGGGTGTAGAGTATAGCGTGTAGCGTGTAGGGTGTAGGGTGTAGAGTGTAGAGTGTAGCATGTAGCGTGTAGCGTGTAGAGTGTAGCGTGTAGCGTGTAGAGTGTAGGGTGTAGCGTGTAGAGTGTAGGGTGTAGAGTGTAGCGTGTAGCGTGTAGAGTGTAGAGTGTAGCGAGTAGGGTGTATAGTGTAGCGTGTAGCGTGTAGGGTGTAGGGTGTAGAGTGTAGCGTGTGGCGTGTAGAGTGTAGCGTGTAGCGTGTAGGTTGTAGAGTGTAGCGTGTAGTGTGTAGGGTGTAGGGTGTAGCGTGTAGCGTGTAGAGTGTAGAGTGTAGCGTGTAGCATGTAGAGTGTAGAGTGTAGCGTGTAGGGTGTAGAGTGTAACGTGTAGCGTGTAGGGTGTAGCGTGTAGGGTGTAGAGTGTAACGTGTAGCGTATAGGGTGTAGCGTGTAGCGTGTAGTGTGTAGCGTGTAGAGTGTAGGGTGTAGAGTGTAGCGTGTAGGGTGTAGCATGTAGCGTGTAGGGTGTAGGGTGTAGAGTGTAGAGTGTAGCGTTTAGGGTGAAGCATGTAGGGTGTAGGGTGTCGGGTATAGCGTGTAGGGTGTAGGGTGTAGAGTGTAGGGTGTAGCGTGTATGGTGTAGAGTGTAGCGTGTAGCGTGCAGAGTATAGCGTGTAGGGTGTAGCGTGTAGCGTGCAGAGTGTAGCGTGTAGGGTATAGATTGTAGCGTGTTGCGTGTAGGGTGTAGAGTGTAGCGTGTAGCGTGTAGAGTGTAGAGTGTAGCGTGTAGCGTGTAGAGTGTAGGGTGTAGAGTGTAGAGTGTAGCATGTAGCGTGTAGCGTGTAGAGTGTAGCGTGTAGCGTGTAGAGTGTAGGGTGTAGCGTGTAGAGTGTAGGGTGTAGAGTGTAGCGTGTAGCGTGTAGGGTGTAGGGTGTAGAGTGTAGCGTGTAGCGTGTAGAGTGTACGGTGTAGAGTGTAGGGTGTAGCGTGTAGGGTGTAGAGTGTAGCGTGTAGCGTGTAGCGTGTAGGGTTAAGCTACACACTACACACTAAACACAAAAAGAAAAGGATATGCAAACCAATGGGATCCACGTTAAATAGTCAATTTTATTGTACAAAAATAGTAATCCACAAACAGAACCAGGCAAAACATACATTTAAAAACATTTAAAACACTAGTATGGCTGAATAGGCCATAAGTAATTTTACCCGAGGGAATGAAGGAAGCTAATACTTTACAGCATATGTGAGACAGGAGAAATAACCAGAGAGAAAAAATTGCTAGGTATGCGGGTACACCAATCTTAGTCAAATCTACATATAAGAAGCCTATTGTTTACTGCCAACTGTGACCCCCTGAGTACTATGACAGGAAACATATACTCCAGCCTAGTATCTGGAAGAAATACATCATGGATCCTATTTTGTTCAACACAGCATGCGAGCGCACAGTTGGTAAGCAAATGAAAGCAGACCCCTATAGAAAGGTAATCAGGGAAATAGATATGCTGCAGTACTACAAAATCCTAGTTATTTGGATAAATGTATGCATACAGACGCCTTGTGGAAATACAAAGAATCGGGGGGGCGTGGCCAGCGCTGAGACAGAGAGGATGTCTTAGCTGTGAGCTCTGCACTGGGGCCGCCTAATTAAGAGATAATATCAAGCACATCTCCGAGATTCCACTAAAAAGTTACAGCCCCCAGCATCGGAATATCTGCTGCACCTATTGATACAAGTCTGATATGGCTGACCGCAACAATCGCGGAGAAAAAGGCACTAGCAGAGACCGCTGCAGCACTGAGATGAAAATCCAAGATGGCGGCGCCGGCTCGCCGCACACTGAAGGGACAAGTCCAGGAAGTGCAGACAAGTCCCGTAAACTCAGCCGCGGGCGCCTGTTTTACAGGGTGACACCTCAAAGGCAGAAACATGCTGCCTTCAAAGCGAGAACAAACCCGCGGTCCTCGCAGAAGAGGTCGGCGGCGGCCGCGAGCGATAAGAAGCGGGGAGAGCCGCTGGAGGAAAGCCCTGCGCGGGGCTCCCGCTCTCGCTCGTCTTCTCGCGAGAGCCGCCATCTTGAAAAGGAGAACGAGCGCTCTCAGTTATATAGCGCCGGAAAGACTGTTAAACACCCGCAAGTTAATTTAACCGCTACCACACAGTGCATAACGCCGGTTAAGGGGTCTACATCATGCCCTGACATATCATTAATATCTGATGCTCCCTTTACCCCATCAGTCCCAGGGGAGGATGCTTGTGATAAATATAGCGCCGGATCTGATAATAGTACCAGCCCCATTATGGTGCCAGCCAGCACCCATGACACTTCCTATCCCAGAGAGAATATCCTGGTTGCTGCAGCACAGGAGAACCCTCAAAATAAGGAGTCAGTTTATATACATTCTCCTAAGGATCTCAGCAGCCCAAAACTTGCTGATACTCTTTTACAAACATTATCTGATGTGAATGCCTCTAATAAGAGTGCATCAGAAATTTTCATTAAGAACATTATTCTTCTTTTGGCTCAATCTTTCCAATCACAATTAGAATCTCACAATCTCTCCCTCCGCAAAGATATAGATAACCTTGGACAACGTGTGGACCACCTGGAACGGAAAATGGGGGAACTGGTGGAATCCCATAATAAATTGATTGACGCCCATTATAATCTGGAAGATGAGGTGGCCCAAATAAAATCAAAACAAGTTGAACAAGAGGATAGGAGCAGACGTAGTAACTTAAAATTCAGAGGAATACCAGAGTCAGTCAAAGACCGTGATCTGACTGAATATACCCAAAAAATGCTCCACACAATTCTCCCTAAAGCTTCAAGGGGTGATCTAACGCTGGAACGCATTCACAGGCTACCCAAATCCAAATACGCACCAACTTCAGCTCCTAGAGACGTCATAGCCTGTTTCCACTATTTCCAAATTAAAGAAGAAATTCTCAGGAAAAGCAGACAATTACCAAAATTTACCGACCCCCTACAGCAAGATAAAGATTTTTGCAGACTTTTCAAGGGCCACACTACAAAAACGGAGAGAGTACATTCCTGTCACTGACCATCTTAGGAATAACAAGATACTGTATAAATGGGGTTTTCCAACTAAATTGATCGTGATTAAGGAGGATGTCACTTTTGCGCTAACTGACTTAAATAACTCTGACAAATTTATTCATGATCTAGGCCTGCCTCCCATAGAGAGATCAAGTTCTGGACACAAAGACAGCGGAGTTTCTGATCATCTTCCAAGGCATGTCAAGCCCTCGTGGATCACGAAGAAAAACAGATGAAGCTCTTGAACTATGTTGTTAGGCTGGCCCCCCTCACTTGGCCCTTAATTTCACCCCCTGAACTTTAAATGAGTACCTACTCATTTACACACACACTTCGGTGTGCATTAACTGTTGGTTTTCTAACCCACTTTCTTGCTGGTTGCAATTATGTTATTTTTGTTTTTTGTCTATGTGCAGGTCTGTGTGCGCTTCTACTAAGCGGAAATCGTCGTTTGCCTTTGCTCTCATCTGATCTGGAGGGGCTCATCATCACCATCACTGTCATGGTGTGGATACAGGTTCTGTGCAGGTTGCCTCTTTTGTTTCTACAGGATCTGCTGGTCTCACTGATCTCCCTCTCTGTGGGCAATTCTAAATGTAAACATAGCCGTAACTACATAACTCACAAACACCACTACTATGTCTTTAAATATTGTGTCCTATAACGTGAATGGTTTGAACTACCCCTACAAGAGATTTGCTCTTTGGAAAGATATGCGTAGACTTAAAGCTGATATAGTCCTGCTACAAGAAACTCTATTAGAATCTGATAATCATAGACTCCATAATAAACATTTTTCGCAAATATTCTTTTCAAACAGTAAAAAGAAAAAAGCGGGGGTTGCGATAGCCATTCACAAGGATTTACCTTTTAAAATAATAGACACAATGAAGGACGAGGAAGGTAGACAAATCACTATTAAGGGAAAATTGGGAGATGTTAATTTCACCATTGCTAACATACATGCCCCCAATTCAAGTCAAATTCGCTTTCTTAATAGATTCAAAAAAAAATTGGAGGACTTCAGTGAGGGTCATGTTGTATGGGGCGGGGATTTTAATCATATTGTTGATCCCCATTTGGATTGCTCCCACCCGCTGACCTATTATAAAAAACAAAATTTATCTTACTGGCTAAGACAATCTGGATTACAGGACAGTTGTAGAGTGCTGAATACAAATTCAAAAGAATTCACAAGATACTGCCCATACAACAAATCTTTCACTAGGATTGACCATATTTTTACAAGTCTTTCAGTTTTAGATCTATATGAAGAATTTGTCACGGGCCCAATCACTTGGTCAGACCATGCACCTGTCCTCCTCAGACTCAAAAACACAGATAGAGAAAATAAATCATACAATTGGAAATACAGTAAATTTATAGCTAACACACAGGATAATTCCAAATTAATAGAAAAAGCCATCTCCCATTATTTTGTTGAAAATTCTACACAAGACATTAACCCAGAAACATTGTGGCAAGCTCACAAATGCGTAATTAGGGGAATTTTGATCCAGCTTGGAGCTAAACAAAAAAAAATTAGAGAGTTCAGACAAAGGGAAGTGATAGACAAAATAAAAATCCTAGAGGCCGCCGCCCAAAATGATATGTTTTGATAGGCATAAAGAGTTATACACTTGTAGGCTGGAGCTTAGGAACCTATTAATTGCCCAATATGAGAAAAAGGCCACTTTCTTTGGCGCTGGATATTATACAGATAATAATAGACCAACCAGGTTGATGGCCAATAAATTTAAACCTATAAAGATGAGAAAGGTGGTTGATAGAATCTCTTTGGCTTCTGGCGATGTCCTAAAACCAAAGGATATTGCGGGGGCCTTTAGAGACTATTACTTTAATTTATATAATTTGAAGGATGGTGAAAATGTCTCACCTCCCTCCCAAGACCAAATTGACACTTTTTTAAAGAAAATAAAACTTGGAAGCCTCACGTCAGATCAAAGGGAAATACTAGATATGCCTTTTAGCGAGAGAGAGGTTACGAACGTTATTAATGCTTTTAAACTCAATAAGGCGCCGGGTCCAGATGGTTTCACCAATGAATATTATAGACAGTTTAAACTATTGCTTATTCCCCATCTAACCCAGACACTCAACTTTATTAGAGTGAATGGATCATGTAACAAGGAAATGCTCAGAGCCACAATAGTAGTTATCCCCAAAACTGATAAGGATGCAACAAAAGTTGAAAATTTTAGACCAATATCACTGCTAAACACTGATATCAAAGCATATGCCAAAATTATAGCAAACAGGTTGCAACACATTATCCCAGATATCATTCACCCTGATCAGGTAGGGTTTGTGAGACAGAGACAAACATACGATAGCACTAGACGTGTGTTAAATCTTCTTTCTCTCTGTAACCGCAGGCAGACTCCCAGTTTGTTCATCACCTTAGATGCAGAAAAAGCGTTCGATCGTTTAAGCTGGGAGTTTGCATTTGCGGTACTTAAGAAATTAAATTTCAGTCCAAACCTAATCAAAAGCATCCAAACACTATACTCTGCTCCATCAGCTGCTGTATTTGTCAATAATACAATGTCAGACCAGTTCCCAATTTCTAACGGAACTAGACAGGGATGCCCACTCTCCCCTTTGATTTTTATCCTTAGTCTGGAACCGTTGGCACAATACATCAGGGACTCTGAGGAGGTTAGGGGTATTCCTTCGGATAACACCGTTCACAAAATCGGATTATACGCAGATGATATTATCCTGACCTTGTCGGACCCAGTTAGTTCAATCAAACATGTTTGGGATATCATAAATGATTTTGGTAAAGTGTTCTTTTATAAACTGAATTATTCAAAAACTATCGTGCTATTTTTTTACTTATCACTCCAGGTGAGGCAACTATTGCACAGTTCCTATCCCTTCATATGGAACCGCACTCAAGCCCCATATCTTGGCATTTTGTTGACCAATAATATACATAAACTACACAAGGTCAATGCTGACCATGTCTATAGTGAGTTGGAGAAAAGTATTAAAGCCATTTCAAAATCCCCCTCCTCGTGGCTTGGAAAAGTCGTTTTATATAAAATGCTTTTCCTTCCTAAAATCCTATATTTCTTTAGAAATGTCCCCCTACCACTTCCCAAATCTATTCTACAAAACTTAACCAATCAAATGAATAAATATATATGGTCTGGGGGGAAAACTAGAATAAAAAAACAAATTTTGATCCGTTCCAGAGAAAGTGGTGGAATTGCCCTTCCCGATATAGGTGCATATTATTACTCCATTATACTTGACCAAACCAAGTCATGGTTTAAAAACACCGAAAATTTGGAATGGCCCAAAATGGAACTGGCCTCTATGCCTAATCAAGAACCTCTTCTATATTTATACAATTTTCTCATAAAACAACAAAAGATCAAGGATATCCACAATCCCATCGTCAGGGCATCAGTTCAGAGCTGGTCATACTTTCACTCCCTAAAATTTAATAGACCCCCTCACTCTGCTAAACCACTTCCCATCTCATATTTACTTCAAATTAGGCCCTCACTTAGATCCCGTTTTGAAATCTGGTCGAAACAAGGAATTAAATCCATCTACGATATGGTGGAAAATAATCAACTTATTCCCTTTCATATACTAAAAGACAAATTCAAAATTGACAGTAGTGAATTCATGCACTATTATTTTCTTAAAGAGGAATATAAAAGACTGAAAATAGGCATACCCAAGAAAATATTTTTTAACCAAACTGCCATTAATTTCCTTACAAATCCACCTCCGAAAAGTAAAAGCTGTTTGAGAGCCTTCTACAATATCTTAACTGACAAACACACTTTTAGTGTCTCGGGTCCCTTTGAAAAATGGGAACAAAGTTTAAATATAAAAATTTCGCCACTTCAGTGGTCACAATCCTTTAAATTGGCGGCGAAAGCCTCTAGATGCTCAAATACCCTCGAAACTCATTACAAGTTGACCCAGAGATACTATTTGACTCCTAATAGACTGAAGCATTTTGTTAGGGATCATGATGGGATGTGCTGGAGAAAATGTGGTCAGTCAGCAAACTTGCTACATACTTTCTGGTCCTGTCCCCTTCTTAAAAAATTTTGGTCTGAGGTTTTTCTAATAATTTCACTTCTGATTAAAAAAACTATACCACCATGCCCTGATATGGCTTTGCTGCTTGTTAATTTAAACCAGCTCAAAATGGACAGATTTCTAACCGCTCATATTCTAATGTCTGCGAGCTACCTTATTACGAAGGCATGGAACAATGATCTCCCTCCCAATGTGAGACATTTAATATTGTTGATTGATAGACATTTTATATATGAAAAAATTTATTATACTAATCTCCTCTCCAAAGATCGCTTTCATGCTAGATGGGATAAATGGTTACAGCTCAAAGAGCACATTGATGGTTTATTTTTCTAATTTGTACATTCTACCTGCTATAGAATTTATTTTTTTACAGTTATCCAGATATGGTTATGTTATTGTTCGTATTCTTTGTTAAATACTCAATAAAAATCTAATTGAAAAGAAATGCAAAGAATCAGGATCCATTGTCCTAAGGCTTGGAAAAATGCCAGGCCATGCATGAAGTAAATAGGTGTAATTCCATAGCAGTTGTAAAGATAAGTTACCCAAGTCCTGTCCCTCGGGAAAAAAACAAAGGAAGCCCTGAACCCCACGCGTATCGACGCTACTCAAGCGTCTTCATCAGAGGAAAAAGTGACACCCTACACGCTACACGCTACACTCTACACCCTACACGCTACACTCTACACCCTACACGCTACACCCTACACTCTACACGCTACATGCTACACTCTACACCCTACACAATACACGCTACTTGCTACACCCTACATGCTACACTCTACACGCTACACGCTACACCCTACACGGTACACCCTACACCCTACACCCTACACGCTACACGCTACACCCTACACCCTACACCCTACACGCTACAATCTACACGCTACACGCTACACCCTACACCCTACACCCTACACGCTACAATCTACACGCTACACGCTACACACTATACGCTACACGCTAGACGCTACACTCTACACCCTACACGCTACACCCTACACTCTACACCCTACACCCTACACGCTACACGCTACACCCTACACGCTACACCCTACACTCTACACCCTACACCCTACACGCTACACGCTACACCCTACACGCTACACCCTACACTCTACACCCTACACGCTACACCCTACACGCTACACGTTACACTCTACACCCTACACCCTACACTCTACACCCTACACCCTACTCTCTACACGCTACACTCTACACCCTACACGCTACACTCTACACTCTACACCCTACACCCTACACGCTACATGCTACACGCTACACTCTACACGCTAAACGCTACAGCTTATACCCTACACTCTACACCGTACACCCTACATGCTACACTCTACACCCTACACGCTACACCCTACACCCTACACCCTACATGCTACACCCTACACTCTACACCCTACACCCTACACGCTACACCCTATGCCCTGCACGCCACACACTACACTCTACACGCTACACCCTACACTGTACACCCTACACCCTACACGCTACACTCTACACGCTACACCCTACACTCTACACCCTACACCCTACACGCTATACGCTACACTCTACACCCTGCACGCTACACGCTACACCCTACACGCTACACTCTACACCCTACACGCTACACCCTACACTCTACACCCTACACCCTACACACTACACGCTACTCGCTACACTCTACACCCTACACGCTACACTCTACACTCTACTCCCTACTCTCTACACGCTACACTCTATACCCTACACTCTACACGCTACGCGCTACACGCTACACACTACACACTACACGCTACACTTTTACACTCTACACGCTACACACTACACGCTACACGCTACACTCTACACCCTACACCCTACTCTACATGCTACACGCTACACGGTACATGATACACGCTACACCCTACACGCTACACGCTACACCCTACACGCTACACTCCACACCCTACACGCTACACCCTACACCCTACTCCCTACACTCTACACGCTACACGCTACACCCTACACCCTACACTGTACACCCTACACCCTACATGCTACACTCTACACTCTGCTCCCTACTCTCTACACGCTACACACTACACGCTACACCCTACACACTACACTTTACACTCTACACGCTACACTCCACACTCTACACACTACACTCTACACCCTACACCCTACACCCTACTCTACATGCTACACGCTACATGCTACACCCTACACGCTTCACCCTACACCCTACACGCTACACGCTACACGCTACACTCTACACCCTACACTCTACACCCTACACGCTACACGCTACACTCTACACGCTAAACGCTACAGCTTATACCCTACACTGTACACCGTACACCCTACACGCTACACTCTACACCCTACACGCTACACCCTACACCCTACACCCTACATGCTACACCCTACACTCTACACCCTACACCCTACATGCTACACTCTACACCCTACACCCTACTCTACATGCTACACGCTACACGGTACATGATACACGCTACACCCTACACGCTACACGCTACACGCTACACCCTACACGCTACATGCTAAACTCCAAACCCTACACGCTACACCCTACTCCCTACACTCTACACGCTACACGCTACACCCTACACCCTACACTGTACACCCTACACCCTACATGCTACACTCTACACTCTGCTCCCTACTCTCTACACGCTACACTCTATACCCTACACTCTACACGCTACGCGCTACACGCTACACACTACACCCTACACCCTACACCCTACATGCTACACCCTACATTCTACACCCTACACCCTACACTCTACATGCTACACGCTACACGCTACATGCTACACCCTACACGCTACACCCTACACCCTACACGCTACACGCTACACGCTACACTCTACACCCTACACTCTACACCCTACACGCTACACGCTACACGCTACACTCTACACGCTACACGCTACACTCTACACCCTACACGCAACATGCTACACTCTACACCCTACACGCTACACTCTGCACGCTACACGCTACACCCTACACCCTACACGCTACACTCTACACGCTACACGCTACAGTCTACACCATACACGCTACACCCTACACTCTACACCCTACACCCTACATGCTATACCCGACACCCTACACCCTACATGCTTCACTCTACACGCTACACTCTACACTCTACACCCTACACCCTACACGCTACATGCTACACTCTAAACGCTACACTCTACACCCTACACGCTACACTCTACATCCTACACCCTACACGCTATACGCTACACTCTACACCCTGCACGCTACACGCTACACTCTACACCCTACACGCTACACTCTACACCCTACACGCTACACCCTACACTCTACACTCTCCACCCTACACGCTACACGCTACACTCTACACGCTACACCCTACACGCTACACTCCACACCCTACACGCAACACCCTACACTCTACACCCTAAACCCTAAACCCTACACGCTACACCCTACACGCTACACTCTACACCCTACACCCTACACCCTACACCCTACACGCTACACGCTACACTCTACACCCTACACCCTACACACGCTACACGCTACACTCTACACCCTACACGCTACACTCTACACCCTACACGCTACACCCTACACTCTACACGCAACATGCTACACTCTACACCCTACACCCTACACGATACATGCTACACCCTACACGCTACAGCCTACACGCTACACGCTACACTCTACACCCTACAAGCTACACGCTACACGCTACACCCTACACTCTACACCATACACCCTACATGCTTCACCCTACACGCTACACTCTACACTCTACACCCTACACCCTACACGCTACATGCTACAACCTACACGCTACACTCTACACCCTACACTCTACACGCTACACACTACACGCTACACCCTACACGCTACACGTTACACTCTACACCCTACACCCTACACGCTACACGCTACACCCTACACGCTACACGTTACACTCTACACCCTACACGCTACACTCTACACCCTGCACCCTACACGCTACACGCTACACCCTACATGCTATACGCTACACAATACACGCTACACGTTACACTCTACACCCTACACTCTACACCCTACACTCTACACGCTACACTCTACACCCTACACTCTACACTCTACAGTCTACACGCTACACGCTACACGCTACACTCTACACCCTGCACCCTACACGCTACACGCTACACCCTACACCCTACACGCTACAATCTACACCCTACACCCTACACGCTACACGCTACACCCTACACTCTACACCCTACACCCTACACGCTACACACTATACTCTACACCCTACACGCTACACCCTACACGCAACACGCTACACTCTACACCCTACACGCTACACTCTGCACGCTACACGCTCCACCCTACACCCTACACGCTACACTCTACACGCTACACTCTACACCATACACGCTACACCCTACACTCTACACCCTACACCCTACACGCTATACCCGACACCCTACACCCTGCATGCTTCACACTACACACTACACACTACACGCTACACTCTACACTATACACCCTACACCCTACACGCTACATGCTACACCCTACACGCTACACTCTACACCCTACACACTACACGCTACACACTACACGCTACATGCTACACCCTACACACTACACGCTACACCCTACACGCTACACGTTACACTCTACACCCTGCACCCTACACGCTACACGCTACACCCTACACGCTACACGCTACACCCTACACACTACACGTTACACTCTACAACCTACACTCTACACCCTACACTCTACACGCTACACTCTACACCCTACACTCTGCACTCTACACCCTACACCCTACACGCTACACGTTACAATCTACACCCTACATGCTACACGCTACACCCTACACCCTACACCCTACACGCTACAATCTACACGCTACACGCTACACCCTATACGCTAGACGCTACACTCTACACGCTACAGGATACACGCTACACCCTACACACTACACCCTACACTCTACACCCTACACCCTACACGCTACACGCTACACCCTACACGCTACACCCTACACTCTACACCCTACACCCTACACGCTACACGCTACACCCTACACGCTACACGTTACACTCTACACCCTACACTCTACACCCTACACCCTACTCTCTACACGCTATATTCTACACCCTACACGCTACACTCTACACCCTACACGCTACACGCTACACTCTACACCCTAGACGCTACACTCTATACCCTACACTCTACACGCTACACCCTACACCCTACACCCTACTCTCTACATGCTACACGCTACACGCTACATGCTACACGCTACACCCTACACGCTACACGCTACACACTACACGCTACACCCTACACCCTACACCCTACACGCTACACGCTACACTCTACACCCTACACGCTACACCCTACACCCTACACCCTACACGCTACACGCTACATTCTACACCCTACACGCTACACCCTACACTCTACACCCTACACGCTACACCCTACACTCTACACCCTACATGCTATACGCTACACTCTACACCCTGCACGCTACACGCTACACCCTACACGCTACACTCTACACCCTACACGCTACACCCTACACTCTACACCCTACACCCTACACGCTACACGCTACACTCCACACCCTACATGCTACACGCTACACCCTACACGCTACACATTACACTCTAAACCCTACACTCTACATCCTACACCCTACACTCTACACCCTACACGCTACACTCTACACTCTACACCCTACACCCTACATGCTACACGCTACACGCTGCACTCTACACCCCACACGCTACACGCTACACCCTACAAGCTAAACGCTACAAACTACACGCTACATATTACACTCTACACCCTAGCGTGTAGCGTGTAGGGTGTAGAGTGTAGCGTGTAGCATGTAGCGTGTAGGGTGTGGGGTGTAGAGTGTAGCATGTAGCGTGTAGGGTGTAGAGTGTAGCGTGTAGGGTGTAGAGTGTAGCATGTAGCGTGTAGGGTGTAGGGTGTAGAGTGTAGAGTGTAGCATGTAGCGTGTAGATTGTAGGGTGTACCGTGTAGGGTGTAGAGTGTAGCATGTAGGGTGTAGGGTGTAGAGTGAAGGGTGTAGCGTGTAGAGTGTAGCGTGTAGCGTGTACGGTGTAGGGTGTAGAGTGTAGGGTGTAGCGTGTAGCGTGTAGCTTGTAGGGTGTAGCGTGTAGCGTGTAGGCTGTAGCGTGTAGGGTATAGCATGTATCGTGTAGGGTGTAGGGTGTAGAGTGTAGCATGTAGCGTGTAGAGTGTAGGGTGTAGCGTGTAGGGTGTAGAGTGTAGCATGTAGGGTGTAGAGTGTAGCGTGTAGCGTGTAGCGTGTGTAGGGTGTAGGGTGTAGAGTGTAGCGTGTAGCGTGTAGGGTGTAGAGTGTAGGGTGTAGGGTGTAGAGTGTAGCGTGTAGGGTGTAGCGTGTAGGGTTTAGGGTGTAGGGTAGGGTGTAGAGTGTAGGGTGTAGCGTGTAGGGTGTAGCGTGTATCGTGTAGCGTGTAGAGTGTAGCGTCTAGCGTATAGGGTGTAGCGTGTAGCGTGTAGATTGTAGCGTGTAGGGTGTAGGGTGTAGGGTGTAGCGTGTAGCGTGTAGGGTGTAGAGTGTAGCGTGTAGTGTGTAGGGTGTAGGGTGTAGAGTGCAGAGTGTAGGGTGTAGAGTGTAGCGTGTAGAGTGTAGGGTGTAGAGTGTAGGGTGTAGAGTGTAACGTGTAGTGTGTAGGGTGTAGCGTGTAGCGTGTAGGGTGTAGCGTGTAGCGTGTAGGGTGCAGGGTGTAGAGTGTAACGTGTAGCGTGTAGGGTGTAGCGTGTAGCGTGTAGGGTGTAGCGTGTAGCGTGTAGTGTGTAGCGTGTAGGGTGTAGGATGTAGAGTGTAGCGTGTAGGGTGTAGGGTGTAGAGTGCAGAGTGTAGGGTGTAGAGTGTAGCGTGTAGAGTGTAGGGTGTAGAGTGTAGGGTGTAGAGTGTAACGTGTAGTGTGTAGGGTGTAGCGTGTAGCGTGTAGGGTGTAGCGTGTAGGGAGCAGGGTGTAGAGTGTAGCGTGTAGGGTGTAGAGTGTAACGTGTAGCGTGTAGGGTGTAGTGTGTAGGGTGTAGGGTGTAGAGTGTAACGTGTAGCGTGTAGGGTGTAGCGTGTAGCGTGTAGGGTGTAGCGTGTAGCGTGTAGTGTGTAGCGTGTAGGGTGTAGGGTGTAGAGTGTAGCGTGTTGCGTGTAGGGTGTAGAGTGTAGCGTGTAGAGTGTAGCGTGTAGCGTGTAGCGTGTAGCGTGTAGAGTGTAGCGTGTAGGGTGTAGAGTATAGTGTGTAGCGTGTAGGGTGTATGGTGTAGAGTGTAGAGTGTAGCATGTAGCGTGTAGCGTGTAGAGTGTAGCGTGTAGGGTGTAGAGTGTAGCGTGTTGCATGTAGGGTGTACAGTGTAGCGTGTAGCGTGTAGAGTGTAGGGTGTAGAGTGTAGCGTGTAGCGTGTAGAGTGTAGGGTGTAGAGTGTAGCGTGTTGCGTGTAGAGTGTAGCGTGTAGCGTGTAGGTTGTAGAGTGTAGCGTGTAGCGTGTAGGGTGTAGGGTGTAGCGTGTAGCGTGTAGAGTGTAGCGTGTAGCGTGTAGCATGTAGAGTGTAGAGTGTAGCGTGTAGGGTGTAGAGTGTAGTGCGTAGCGTGTAGGGTGTGGGGTGTAGAGTGTAGCGTGTAGCGTGTAGAGTGTACGGTGTAGAGTGTAGGATGTAGCGTGTAGGGTGTAGAGTGTGGCGTGTAGCGTGTAGCGTGTAGGGTGTAGGGTGTAGATTGTAGCGTGTAGGGTGCAGGGTGTAGAGTGTAGCGTGTAGGGTGTAGAGTGTAACGTGTAGCGTGTAGGGTGTAGCGTGTAGCGTGTAGGGTGTAGGGTGTAGAGTGTAACGTGTAGCGTGTAGGGTGTAGCGTGTAGCGTGTAGGGTGTAGCGTGTAGCGTGTAGTGTGTAGCGTGTAGAGTGTAGGGTGTAGAGTGTAGTGTGTAGGGTGTAGCATGTAGCGTGTAGGGTGTAGGGTGTAGAGTGTAGAGTGTAGCGTTTAGGGTGAAGCATGTAGGGTGTAGGGTGTCGGGTATAGCGTGTAGGGTGTAGGGTGTAGAGTGTAGGGTGTAGCGTGTATGGTGTAGTGTAGCGTGTAGCGTGCAGAGTATAGCGTGTAGGGTGTAGCGTGTAGCGTGCAGAGTGTAGAGTGTAGCGTGTAGCGTGTAGAGTGTAGAGTGTAGCGTGTAGCGTGTAGAGTGTAGGGTGTAGAGTGTAGAGTGTAGCATGTAGCGTGTAGCGTGTAGAGTGTAGCGTGTAGCGTGTAGAGTGTAGGGTGTAGAGTGCAGAGTGTAGGGTGTAGAGTGTAGCGTGTAGAGTGTAGGGTGTAGAGTGTAGGGTGTAGAGTGTAACGTGTAGTGTGTAGGGTGTAGAGTGTAGCGTGTAGCGTGCAGAGTATAGCGTGTAGGGTGTAGCGTGTAGCGTGCAGAGTGTAGAGTGTAGCGTGTAGCGTGTAGAGTGTAGAGTGTAGCGTGTAGCGTGTAGAGTGTAGGGTGTAGAGTGTAGAGTGTAGCATGTAGCGTGTAGCGTGTAGAGTGTAGCGTGTAGCGTGTAGAGTGTAGGGTGTAGAGTGCAGAGTGTAGGGTGTAGAGTGTAGCGTGTAGAGTGTAGGGTGTAGAGTGTAGGGTGTAGAGTGTAACGTGTAGTGTGTAGGGTGTAGCGTGTAGCGTGTAGGGTGTAGCGTGTAGGGAGCAGGGTGTAGAGTGTAGCGTGTAGGGTGTAGAGTGTAACGTGTAGCGTGTAGGGTGTAGTGTGTAGGGTGTAGGGTGTAGAGTGTAACGTGTAGCGTGTAGGGTGTAGCGTGTAGCGTGTAGGGTGTAGCGTGTAGCGTGTAGTGTGTAGCGTGTAGGGTGTAGGGTGTAGAGTGTAGCGTGTTGCGTGTAGGGTGTAGAGTGTAGCGTGTAGAGTGTAGCGTGTAGCGTGTAGCGTGTAGAGTGTAGCGTGTAGGGTGTAGAGTATAGTGTGTAGCGTGTAGGGTGTATGGTGTAGAGTGTAGAGTGTAGCATGTAGCGTGTAGCGTGTAGAGTGTAGCGTGTAGGGTGTAGAGTGTAGCGTGTTGCATGTAGGGTGTACAGTGTAGCGTGTAGCGTGTAGAGTGTAGGGTGTAGAGTGTAGCGTGTTGCGTGTAGAGTGTAGCGTGTAGCGTGTAGGTTGTAGAGTGTAGCGTGTAGCGTGTAGGGTGTAGGGTGTAGCGTGTAGCGTGTAGAGTGTAGAGTGTAGCGTGTAGCATGTAGAGTGTAGAGTGTAGCGTGTAGGGTGTAGAGTGTAGTGCGTAGCATGTAGGGTGTGGGGTGTAGAGTGTAGCGTGTAGCGTGTAGAGTGTACGGTGTAGAGTGTAGGGTGTAGCGTGTAGGGTGTAGAGTGTGGCGTGTAGCGTGTAGCGTGTAGGGTGTAGGGTGTAGATTGTAGCGTGTAGGGTGCAGGGTGTAGAGTGTAGCGTGTAGGGTGTAGAGTGTAACGTGTAGCGTGTAGGGTGTAGCGTGTAGCGTGTAGGGTGTAGGGTGTAGAGTGTAACGTGTAGCGTGTAGGGTGTAGCGTGTAGGGTGTAGCGTGTAGCGTGTAGTGTGTAGCGTGTAGAGTGTAGGGTGTAGAGTGTAGTGTGTAGGGTGTAGCATGTAGCGTGTAGGGTGTAGGGTGTAGAGTGTAGAGTGTAGCGTTTAGGGTGAAGCATGTAGGGTGTAGGGTGTCGGGTATAGCGTGTAGGGTGTAGGGTGTAGAGTGTAGGGTGTAGCGTGTATGGTGTAGAGTGTAGCGTGTAGCGTGCAGAGTATAGCGTGTAGGGTGTAGCGTGTAGCGTGCAGAGTGTAGCGTGTAGGGTATAGATTGTAGCGTGTTGCGTGTAGGGTGTAGAGTGTAGCGTGTAGCGTGTAGAGTGTAGAGTGTAGCGTGTAGCGTGTAGAGTGTAGGGTGTAGAGTGTAGAGTGTAGCATGTAGCGTGTAGCGTGTAGAGTGTAGCGTGTAGCGTGTAGAGTGTAGGGTGTAGCGTGTAGAGTGTATGGTGTAGAGTGTAGCGTGTAGCGTGTAGAGTGTAGAGTGTAGCGTGTAGGGTGTAGAGTGTAGCGTGTAGCGTGTAGGGTGTAGGGTGTAGAGTGTAGCGTGTAGCGTGTAGAGTGTACGGTGTAGAGTGTAGGGTGTAGCGTGTAGGGTGTAGAGTGTAGCGTGTAGCGTGTAGCGTGGAGGGTTAAGCTACACACTACACACTAAACACAAAAAGAAAAGGATATGCAAACCAATGGGATCATCGTGAAATAGTCAATTTTATTGTACAAAAATAGTAATCCACAAACAGAACCAGGCAAAACATACATTTAAAAACATTTAAAACACTAGTATGGCTGAATAGGCCATAAGTAATTTTTCCCGAGGGAATGAAGGAAGCTAATACTTTACAGCATATGTGAGACAGGAGAAATAACCAGAGAGAAAAAATTGCTAGGTATGCGGGTACACCAATCTTAGTCAAATCTACATATAAGAAGCCTATTGTTTACTGCCAACTGTGACCCCCTGAGTACTATGACAGGAAACATATACTCCAGCCTAGTATCTGGAAGAAATACATCATGGATCCTATTTTGTTCAACACAGCATGCGTGCGCACAGTTGGTAAGCAAATGAAAGCAGACCCCTATAGAAAGGTAATCAGGGAAATAGATATGCTGCAGTACTACAAAATCCTAGTTATTTGGATAAATGTATGCATACAGACGCCTTGTGGAAATACAAAGAATCAGGATCCATTGTCTTAAGGCTTGGAAAAATGCCAGGCCATGCATGAAGTAAATAGGTGTAATTCCATAGCAGTTGTAAAGATAAGTTACCCAAGTCCTGTCCCTCGGGAAAAAAACAAAGGAAGCCCTGAACCCCACGCGTATCGACGCTACTCAAGCGTCTTCATCAGAGGAAAAAGTGACACCCTACACGTTACACGCTACACTCTACACCCTACACAATACACGCTACTTGCTACACCCTACATGCTACACTACTCTACTCTACACCACCCTACTCTACACGCTACACGCTACACGCTACACCCTACACGGAACACGCTACTTGCTACACCCTACATGCTACACTCTACACGCTACACGCTACACGCTACACCCTACACCCTACACGCTACACGCTACACCCTACACCCTACACCCTACACGCTACAATCTACACGCTACACACTATACGCTACACGCTAGACGCTACACTCTACACGCTACACGATACACGCTACACCCTACACGCTACATCCTACACTCTACACCCTACACCCTACACGCTACACGCTACACCCTACACGCTACACCCTACACTCTACACCCTACACCCTACACGCTACACGCTACACGATACACCCTACACGCTACACCCTACACTATACACCCTACACGCTACACCCTACACGCTACACGTTACACTCTACACCCTACACCCTACACTCTGCACCCTACACCCTACTCTCTACACGCTACACTCTACACCCTACACGCTACACTCTACACTCTACACCCTACACGCTACACGCTACACGCTACACTCTACACGCTAAACGCTACAGCTTATACCCTACACTCTACACCGTACACCCTCCATGCTACACTCTACACCCTACACGCTACACCCTACACCCTACACCCTACATGCTACACCCTACACTCTACACCCTACACCCTACACGCTACACCCTATGCCCTGCACGCCACACACTAAACTCTACACGCTACACCCTACACCCTACACTGTACACCCTACACCCTAC
This sequence comes from Ranitomeya variabilis, assembly GCF_051348905.1. Taxonomy (NCBI): domain Eukaryota; kingdom Metazoa; phylum Chordata; class Amphibia; order Anura; family Dendrobatidae; genus Ranitomeya; species Ranitomeya variabilis. The sequence goes on along the minus strand of NW_027507984.1, from coordinate 879,107 downwards.
ACGCTACACGCTACACTCTACACGCTACACCCTACACTCTACACCCTGCACCCTACACGCTATACGCTACACTCTACACCCTGCACGCTACACGCTACACCCTACACGCTACACTCTACACCCTACACGCTACACCCTACACTCTACACCCTACACCCTACACACTACACGCTACTCGCTACACTCTACACCCTACACGCTACACTCTACACTCTACTCCCTACTCTCTACACGCTACACTCTATACCCTACACTCTACACGCTACGCGCTACACGCTACACACTACACGCTACACTTTACACTCTACACGCTACACACTACACGCTACACGCTACACTCTACACCCTACACCCTACTCTACATGCTACACGCTACACGGTACATGATACACGCTACACCCTACACGCTACACGCTACACCCTACACGCTACACGCTACACTCCACACCCTACACGCTACACCCTACACCCTACTCCCTACACTCTACACGCTACACGTTACACCCTACACCCTACACTGTACACCCTACACCCTACATGCTACACTCTACACTCTGCTCCCTACCCTCTACACGCTACACTCTATACCCTACACTCTACACGCTACGCGCTACACGCTACACACTACACGCTACACCCTACACGCTACACTTTACACTCTACACGCTACACTCCACACTCTACACACTACACTCTACACCCTACACCCTACACCCTACTCTACATGCTACACGCTACACGCTACATGCTACACCCTACACGCTTCACCCTACACCCTACACGCTACACGCTACACTCTACACCCTACACTCTACACCCTACACGCTACACGCTACACGCTACACTCTACACGCTAAACGCTACAGCTTATACCCTACACTCTACACCGTACACCCTACACGCTACTCTACACCCTGCACGCTACACCCTACACCCTACATGCTACACCCTACACTCTACACCCTACACCCTACATGCTACACTCTACACCCTACACCCTACTCTACATGCTACACGCTACACGGTACATGATACACGCTACACCCTACACGCTACACGCTACACCCTACACGCTACACGCTACACGCTACACGCTACACTCTACACCCTACACGCTACACCCTACACCCTACTCCCTACACTCTACACGCTACACGCTACACCCTACACCCTACACTGTACACCCTACACCCTGCACGCTACACTCTACACTCTGCTCCCTACTCTCTACACGCTACACTCTATACCCTACACTCTACACGCTACGCGCTACACGCTACGCACTACACGCTACACCCTACACGCTACACTTTACACTCTACACGCTACACTCTACACTCTACACACTACACTCTACACCCTACACCCTACACCCTACTCTACATGCTACACGCTACACGCTACATGCTACACCCTACACGCTACACCCTACACCCTACATGCTACACCCTACACTCTACACCCTACACCCTACACGCTACACCCTACGCCCTGCACGCCACACACTACACTCTACACGCTACACCCTACACGCTACACTCTACACGCTACACGCTACACTCTACACCCTACACGCTACACTCTACACCCTACACACTACACTCTACACGCTACACGGTACACGCTACACGCTACGCCCTACACCCTACACGCTACATGTTACACTCTACACCCTACACGCTACACTCTACACCCTACACGCTACACCCTACACCCTACACGCTACACACTACACGCTACACTCTACACCCTACACGCTGCACTCTATACGCTACACGGTACACGCTACACGCTACAACCTACACCCTACATGCTACACGCTACACCCTACACTGTACACCCTACACCCTACACGCTACACTCTACACCCTGCACGCTACACGCTACACGCTACACCCTACACGCTACACTCTACACCCTACACGCTACACTCTACATGCTACACGCTACACGCTACATGCTACATGCTACACGCTACACCCTACACCCTACACCCTACACCCTACACGCTACACTCTACACCCTACACGCTACACCCTACACTCTACACCCTACACCCTACACGCTACACGCTACACGCTACACCCTACACGCTACACCCTACACTCTACACCCTACACCCTACACGCTACACGCTACACGATACACCCTACACGCTACACCCTACACTATACACCCTACACGCTACACCCTACACGCTACACGTTACACTCTACACCCTACACCCTACACTCTGCACCCTACACCCTACTCTCTACACGCTACACTCTACACCCTACACGCTACACTCTACACTCTACACCCTACACGCTACACGCTACACGCTACACTCTACACGCTAAACGCTACAGCTTATACCCTACACTCTACACCGTACACCCTCCATGCTACACTCTACACCCTACACGCTACACCCTACACCCTACACCCTACATGCTACACCCTACACTCTACACCCTACACCCTACACGCTACACCCTATGCCCTGCACGCCACACACTAAACTCTACACGCTACACCCTACACCCTACACTGTACACCCTACACCCTACACGCTACACGCTACACTCTACACGCTACACCCTACACTCTACACCCTGCACCCTACACGCTATACGCTACACTCTACACCCTGCACGCTACACGCTACACCCTACACGCTACACTCTACACCCTACACGCTACACCCTACACTCTACACCCTACACCCTACACACTACACGCTACTCGCTACACTCTACACCCTACACGCTACACTCTACACTCTACTCCCTACTCTCTACACGCTACACTCTATACCCTACACTCTACACGCTACGCGCTACACGCTACACACTACACACTACACGCTACACTTTACACTCTACACGCTACACACTACACGCTACACGCTACACTCTACACCCTACACCCTACTCTACATGCTACACGCTACACGGTACATGATACACGCTACACCCTACACGCTACACGCTACACCCTACACGCTACACGCTACACTCCACACCCTACACGCTACACCCTACACCCTACTCCCTACACTCTACACGCTACACGTTACACCCTACACCCTACACTGTACACCCTACACCCTACATGCTACACTCTACACTCTGCTCCCTACCCTCTACACGCTACACTCTATACCCTACACTCTACACGCTACGCGCTACACGCTACACACTACACGCTACACCCTACACGCTACACTTTACACTCTACACGCTACACTCCACACTCTACACACTACACTCTACACCCTACACCCTACACCCTACTCTACATGCTACACGCTACACGCTACATGCTACACCCTACACGCTTCACCCTACACCCTACACGCTACACGCTACACTCTACACCCTACACTCTACACCCTACACGCTACACGCTACACGCTACACTCTACACGCTAAACGCTACAGCTTATACCCTACACTCTACACCGTACACCCTACACGCTACTCTACACCCTGCACGCTACACCCTACACCCTACATGCTACACCCTACACTCTACACCCTACACCCTACATGCTACACTCTACACCCTACACCCTACTCTACATGCTACACGCTACACGGTACATGATACACGCTACACCCTACACGCTACACGCTACACCCTACACGCTACACGCTACACGCTACACTCTACACCCTACACGCTACACCCTACACCCTACTCCCTACACTCTACACGCTACACGCTACACCCTACACCCTACACTGTACACCCTACACCCTGCACGCTACACTCTACACTCTGCTCCCTACTCTCTACACGCTACACTCTATACCCTACACTCTACACGCTACGCGCTACACGCTACGCACTACACGCTACACCCTACACGCTACACTTTACACTCTACACGCTACACTCTACACTCTACACACTACACTCTACACCCTACACCCTACACCCTACTCTACATGCTACACGCTACACGCTACATGCTACACCCTACACGCTACACCCTACACCCTACATGCTACACCCTACACTCTACACCCTACACCCTACACGCTACACCCTACGCCCTGCACGCCACACACTACACTCTACACGCTACACCCTACACGCTACACTCTACACGCTACACGCTACACTCTACACCCTACACGCTACACTCTACACCCTACACACTACACTCTACACGCTACACGGTACACGCTACACGCTACGCCCTACACCCTACACGCTACATGTTACACTCTACACCCTACACGCTACACTCTACACCCTACACGCTACACCCTACACCCTACACGCTACACACTACACGCTACACTCTACACCCTACACGCTGCACTCTATACGCTACACGGTACACGCTACACGCTACAACCTACACCCTACATGCTACACGCTACACCCTACACTGTACACCCTACACCCTACACGCTACACTCTACACCCTGCACGCTACACGCTACACGCTACACCCTACACGCTACACTCTACACCCTACACGCTACACTCTACATGCTACACGCTACACGCTACATGCTACATGCTACACGCTACACCCTACACCCTACACCCTACACCCTACACGCTACACTCTACACCCTACACGCTACACCCTACACTCTACACCCTACACCCTACACGCTACTCGCTACACTCTACACCCTACCCGCTACACTCTACACGCTACACTCTACACTACACGCTACACGCTACACTCTACACCCTACACGCAACACGCTACACTCTACACCCTACACGCTACACTCTGCACGCTACACGCTACACCCTACACCCTACACGCTACACTCTACACGCTACACGATACACTCTACACCATACACGCTACACCCTACACTCTACACCCTACACCCTACACGCTATACCCGACACCCTACACCCTACATGCTTCACCCTACACGCTACACTCTACACTCTACACCCTACACGCTACATGCTACACTCTACACGCTACACTCTACACCCTACACGCTACACTCTACATCCTACACCCTACACGCTACACTCTACACCCTACAAGCTACACCCTACACTCTACACTCTCCACCCTACACGCTACACGCTACACTCTACACGCTACACCCTACACGCTACACTCTACACCCTACACGCAACACGCTACACTCTACACCCTACACCCTAAATCCTACACGCTACACCCTACACGCTACACTCTACACCCTACACCCTACACTCTACACCCTACACGCTACACGCTACACTCTACACCCTACACCCTACACACGCTACACGCTACACCCTACACTCTACACGCTACATGCTACACTCTACACCCTACACGATACATGCTACACCCTACACGCTACAGCCTACACGCTACACGCTACACTCTACACCCTACAAGCTACACGCTACACGCTACACCCTACACTCTACACCCTACACCGTACACGCTACACGCTACACTCTACACGCTACACCCTTCACTCTACACCCTACACCCTACATGCTACACTCTACACCCTACACGGTACACCCTACAATCTACACGCTACATGCTACACTCTACACTCTACACCCTACACCCTACACGCTACATGCTACACTCTACACCCTACACGCTACACTCTACACCCTACACGCTACATGCTACACTCTACACCATACACCCTACACGCTACATGCTACACGCTACACTCTACACCCTACACGCTACACGCTAGGGTGTAGAGTGTAATATGTAGCGTGTAGTTTGTAGCGTTTAGCTTGTAGGGTGTAGCGTGTAGCATGTAGGGTGTAGAGTGTAGCGTGTAGCGTGTAGCATGTAGGGTGTAGGGTGTAGATTGTAGAGTGTAGCGTGTAGGGTGTAGAGAGTAGGGTGTAGGATGTAGACTGTAGGGTTTAGAGTGTAATGTGTAGCGTGTAGGGTGTAGCGTGTAGCATGTAGGGTGTAGGGTGTGGAGTGTAGGGTGTAGCGTGTAGGGTGTAGAGTGTAGCGTTGTAGCGTGTAGGGTGTAGGGTGTAGAGTGTAGGGTGTAGCGTGTAGGGTGTAGAGTGTAGCGTGTAGGGTGTAGCGTGTAGCGTGCAGGGTGTAGAGTGTAGCGTATAGCGTGTAGGGTGTAGAGTGTAGGGTGTAGCGTGTAGGGTGTAGAGTGTAGGGTGTAGCGTGTAGGGTGTAGAGTGTAGCGTGTAGAGTGTAGGGTGTAGGGTGTAGGGTGTAGCGTGTAGGGTGTAGAGTGTAGTGTGTAGCGTGTAGGGTGTAGGGTGTAGGGTGTAGCGTGTAGTGTGTAGCGTGTAGCGTGTAGGGTGTAGCGTGTAGCATGTAGCGTGTAGCGTGTAGCATGTAGAGTGTAGGGTGTAGGGTGTAGGGTGTAGCATGTAGAGTGTAGGGTGTAGGGTGTAGCGTGTAGAGTGTAGGGTATAGAGTGTAGCGTCTAGGGTGTAGAGTGTAGCGTGTAGCGTGTAGGGTGTAGAGTGTAGCGTGTAGGGTGTAGAATATAGCGTGTAGAGAGTAGGGTGTAGGGTGTAGAGTGTAGGGTGTAGAGTGTAGGGTGTAGGGTGTAGAGTGTAACGTGTAGCGTGTAGGGTGTAGCGTGTAGCGTGTAGGGTGTAGGGTGTAGAGTGTAGGGTGTAGCGTGTAGGGTGTAGCGTGTAGCGTGTAGCGTGTAGGGTGTAGGGTGTAGAATGTAGGGTGTAGTGTGTAGGGTGTAGCGTGTATCGTGTAGCGTGTAGAGTGTTGCGTCTAGCGTATAGGGTGTAGCGTGTAGCGTGTAGATTGTAGCGTGTAGGGTGTAGGGTGTAGGGTGTAGCGTGTAGTGTGTAGGGTGTAGATTGTAGCGTGTAGCGTGTAGGGTGTAGGGTGTAGAGTGCAGAGTGTAGGGTGTAGAGTGTAACGTGTAGTGTGTAGGGTGTAGCGTGTAGCGTGTAGTGTGTAGCGTGTAGGGTGTAGGGTGTAGAGTGTAGCGTGTAGGGTGTAGCATGTAGCGTGTAGGGTGTAGGGTGTAGATTGTAGCGTGTAGGGTGAAGCATGCAGGGTGTAGGGTGTCGGGTATAGCGTGTAGGGTGTAGGGTGTAGAGTGTAGGGTGTAGCGTGTATGGTGTAGAGTGTAGCGTGTAGAGTGTAGCGTGTAGGGTGTAGCGTGTAGCGTGCAGAGTGTAGCGTGTAGGGTGTAGAGTGTAGCGTGTTGCGTGTAGGGTGTAGCGTGTAGGGTGTAGAGTATAGTGTGTAGCGTGTAGGGTGTAGGGTGTAGAGTGTAGGGTGTAGCGTGTAGGGTGTAGGGTGTAGGGTGTAGCGTGTAGCGTGTAGGGTGTAGATTGTAGCGTGTAGCGTGTAGGGTGTAGGGTGTAGAGTGCAGAGTGTAGGGTGTAGAGTGTAACGTGTAGTGTGTAGGGTGTAGCGTGTAGCGTGTAGTGTGTAGCGTGTAGGGTGTAGGGTGTAGAGTGTAGCGTGTAGGGTGTAGCATGTAGCGTGTAGGGTGTAGGGTGTAGATTGTAGCGTGTAGGGTGAAGCATGCAGGGTGTAGGGTGTCAGGTATAGCGTGTAGGGTGTAGGGTGTAGAGTGTAGGGTGTAGCGTGTATGGTGTAGAGTGTAGCGTGTAGAGTGTAGCGTGTAGGGTGTAGCGTGTAGCGTGCAGAGTGTAGCGTGTAGGGTGTAGAGTGTAGCGTGTTGCGTGTAGGGTGTAGCGTGTAGGGTGTAGAGTATAGTGTGTAGCGTGTAGGGTGTAGGGTGTAGAGTGTAGGGTGTAGCGTGTAGGGTGTAGGGTGTAGATTGTAGCGTGTAGGGTGTAGGGTGTAGCGTGTAGCGTGTAGGGTGTAGGGTGTAGAGTGTAGCGTGTAGCGTGTAGGGTGTAGGGTGTAGAGTGTATAGTGTAGGGTGTAGAGTGTAGCGTGTAGAGTGTAGGGTGTAGAGTGTAGGTTGTAGAGTGTAACGTGTAGCGTGTATTGTGTAGCGTGTAGCATGTAGGATGTAGCGTGTAGCGTGTAGGGTGCAGGGTGTAGAGTGTAGCGTGTAGGGTGTAGAGTGTAGCGTGTAGCGTGCAGAGTATAGCGTGTAGGGTGTAGCGTGTAGTGTGCAGAGTGTAGCGTGTAGGGTGTAGAGTGTAGCGTGTTGCGTGTAGGGTGTAGAGTGTAGCGTGTAGGGTGTAGAGTGTAGCGTGTAGGGTGTAGCGTGTAGCGTGTAGCGTGCAGGGTGTAGAGTGTAGCGTATAGCGTGTAGGGTGTAGAGTGTAGGGTGTAGCATGTAGCGTGTAGAGTGTAGCGTGTAGGGTGTAGGGTGTAGCGTGTAGCGTTTACCGTGTAGCGTATAGAGTGCACCGTGTAGCGTATAGAGTGCAGCGTGTAGGGTGTAGGGTGTAGCGTGTAGGGTGTAGAGTGTAGCGTGTAGGGTGTAGAGTGTAACATGTAGCGTGTAGGGTGTAGGGCGTAGCGTGTAGCGTGTACCGTGTAGCGTGTACAGTGTAGTGTGTAGGGTGTAGAGTGTAGCGTGTAGGGTGTAGAGTGTAGCGTGTAGCGTGTAGCGTGTAGCGTGTAGAGTGTAGCGTGTAGGGTGTAGCGTGTAGAGTGTAGTGTGTGGCGTGCAGGGCATAGGGTGTAGCGTGTAGCGTGTAGGGTGTAGGGTGTAGAGTGTAGGGTGTAGCATGTAGGGTGTAGGGTGTAGCGTGTAGAGTGTAGCGTGTAGGGTGTACGGTGTAGAGAGTATGGTATAAGCTGTAGCGTTTAGCGTGTAGAGTGTAGCGTGTAGCGTGTAGCGTGTAGGGTGTAGAGTGTAGAGTGTGGAGTGTAGCGTGTAGGGTGTAGGGTGTAGCTTGTAGGGTGTAGCATGTAGCGTGTAGCGTGTAGCATGTAGAGTAGGGTGTAGGTTGTAGAGTGTAGTGTGTAGAGTGTAGAGTGTAGCGTGTAGAGTGTAAAGTGTAGCGTGTAGGGTGTAGCGTGTAGTGTGTAGCGTGTAGCGCGTAGCGTGTAGAGTGTAGGGTATAGAGTGTAGCGTGTAGAGAGTAGGGAGCAGAGTGTAGAGTGTAGCGTGCAGAGTGTAGGGTGTACAGTGTAGGGTGTAGGGTGTAGCGTGTAGCGTGTAGAGTGTAGGGAGTAGGGTGTAGGGTGTAGCGTGTAGGGTGTAGAGTGTAGCGTGTAGCGTGTAGCGTGTAGGGTGTAGCGTGTAGCGTGTAGGGTGTAGCGTGTATCATGTACCGTGTAGCGTGTAGCATGTAGAGTAAGGTGTAGGGTGTAGAGTGTAGCGTGTAGGGTGTAGTGTGTAGAGTGTAGGGTGTAGCATGTAGGGTGTAGGGTGTAGGGTGTAGCGTGTAGGGTGTAGAGTGTAGCGTGTAGGGTGTACGGTGTAGAGTGTAGGGTATAAGCTGTAGCGTTTAGCGTGTAGAGTGTAGCGTGTAGCGTGTAGCGTGTAGGGTGTAGAGTGTAGGGTGTAGAGTGTAGCGTGTAGCGTGTAGCGTGTAGGGTGTAGGGTGAAGCGTGTAGGGTGTAGCATGTAGCGTGTAGCGTGTAGCATGTAGAGTAGGGTGTAGGGTGTAGGGTGTAGAGTGTAGTGTGTAGAGTGTGGAGTGTAGCGTGTAGAGTGTAAAGTGTAGCGTGTAGGGTGTAGCGTGTAGTGTGTAGTGTGTAGCGCGTAGCGTGTAGAGTGTAGGGTATAGAGTGTAGCGTGTAGAGAGTAGGGAGCAGAGTGTAGAGTGTAGCGTGTAGGGTGTACAGTGTAGGGTGTAGGGTGTAGCGTGTAGCGTGTAGAGTGTAGGGAGAAGGGTGTAGGGTGTAGCATGTAGGGTGTGGAGTGTAGCGTGTAGCGTGTAGGGTGTAGCGTGCAGCGAGTAGGGTGTAGCGTGTAGTGTGTAGCGTGTAGCGCGTAGCGTGTAGAGTGTAGGGTATAGAGTGTAGCGTGTAGAGAGTAGGGAGCAGAGTGTAGAGTGTAGCGTGCAGAGTGTAGGGTGTACAGTGTAGGGTGTAGGGTGTAGCGTGTAGCGTGTAGAGTGTAGGGAGTAGGGTGTAGGGTGTAGCGTGTAGGGTGTAGAGTGTAGCGTGTAGCGTGTAGCGTGTAGGGTGTAGCGTGTAGCGTGTAGGGTGTAGCGTGTATCATGTACCGTGTAGCGTGTAGCATGTAGAGTAAGGTGTAGGGTGTAGAGTGTAGCGTGTAGGGTGTAGGGTGTAGAGTGTAGGGTGTAGCATGTAGGGTGTAGGGTGTAGGGTGTAGCGTGTAGGGTGTAGAGTGTAGCGTGTAGGGTGTACGGTGTAGAGTGTAGGGTATAAGCTGTAGCGTTTAGCGTGTAGAGTGTAGCGTGTAGCGTGTAGCGTGTAGGGTGTAGAGTGTAGGGTGTAGAGTGTAGTGTGTAGAGTGTGGAGTGTAGCGTGTAGAGTGTAAAGTGTAGGGTGTAGGGTGAAGCGTGTAGGGTGTAGCATGTAGCGTGTAGCGTGTAGCATGTAGAGTAGGGTGTAGGGTGTAGGGTGTAGAGTGTAGTGTGTAGAGTGTGGAGTGTAGCGTGTAGAGTGTAAAGTGTAGCGTGTAGGGTGTAGCGTGTAGTGTGTAGTGTGTAGCGCGTAGCGTGTAGAGTGTAGGGTATAGAGTGTAGCGTGTAGAGAGTAGGGAGTAGAGTGTAGAGTGTAGCGTGTAGGGTGTAGAGTGTAGCGAGTAGCGTGTAGTGTGTAGGGTGTAGGGTGTAGAGTGTAGGGTGTAGCGTGTAGGGTGTAGAGTGTAGCGTGTAGGGTGTAGCGTGTAGCGTGCAGGTGTAGAGTGTAGCGTATAGCGTGTAGGGTGTAGGGTGTAGAGTGTAGGGTGTAGCGTGTAGAGTGTAGCGTGTAGCGTGTAGGGTGTAGGGTGTACAGTGTAGGGTGTAGGGTGTAGCGTGTAGAGTGTAGTGTGTGGCGTGCAGGGCGTAGGGTGTAGCGTGTAGGGTGTAGGGTGTAGAGTGTAGGGTGTAGCATGTAGGGTGTAGGGTGTAGGGTGTAGCGTGTAGGGTGTAGAGTGTAGCATGTAGGGTGTACGGTGTAGAGTGTAGGGTATAAGCTGTAGCGTTTAGCGTGTAGAGTGTAACGTGTAGCGTGTAGGGTGTAGCGTGTAGGGTGTAGAGTGTAGGGTGTAGCGTGTAGGGTGTAGCGTGTAGCGTGTAGCGTGTAGCGTGTAGCGTGTAGCGTGTAGGTTGTAGGGTGTAGAGTGTAGGGTGTAGCGTGTAGGGTGTAGCGTGTAGCGTGTAGCGTGTAGAGTGTAGCGTCTAGCGTGTAGCGTATAGATTGTAGCGTGTAGGGTGTAGGGTGTAGGGTGTACCGTGTAGGGTGTAGCGTGTAGCGTGTAGCGTGTAGAGTGTAGCATGTAGGGTGTAGCAAGTAGCGTGTATTGTGTAGGGTGTAGAGTGTAGCATGTAGCGTGTAGAGTGTAGGGTGTAGCGTGTAGGGTGTAGAGTGTAGCGTGTAGAGTGTAGAGTGTAGCGTGTAGCGTGTAGGGTTTTTCCTCTGATGAAGACGCTTGAGTAGCGTCGATACGCGTGGGGTAAAGGGCTTCCTTTGTTTTTTTCCCGAGGGACAGGACTTGGGTAACTTATCTTTACAACTGCTATGGAATTACACCTATTTACTTCATGCATGGCCTGGCATTTTTCCAAGCCTTAGGACAATGGATCCTGATTCTTTGTATTTCCACAAGGCGTCTGTATGCATACATTTATCCAAATAACTAGGATTTTGTAGTACTGCAGCATATCTATTTCCCTGATTACCTTTCTATAGGGGTCTGCTTTCATTTGCTTACCAACTGTGCGCACGCATGCTGTGTTGAACAAAATAGGATCCATGATGTATTTCTTCCAGATACTAGGCTGGAGTATATGTTTCCTGTCATAGTACTCAGGGGGTCACAGTTGGCAGTAAACAATAGGCTTCTTATATGTAGATTTGACTAAGATTGGTGTACCCGCATACCTAGCAATTTTTTCTCTCTGGTTATTTCTCCTGTCTCACATATGCTGTAAAGTATTAGCTTCCTTCATTCCCTCGGGTAAAATTACTTATGGCCTATTCAGCCATACTAGTGTTTTAAATGTTTTTAAATGTATGTTTTGCCTGGTTCTGTTTGTGGATTACTATTTTTGTACAATAAAATTGACTAACGTGGATCCCATTGGTTTGCATAACCTTTTCTTTTTGTGTTTAGTGTGTAGTGTGTAGCTTAACCCTACACGCTACACGCTACACGCTACACTCTACACCCTACACGCTACACCCTACACTCTACACCGTACACTCTACACGCTACACGCTACACTCTAAACCCTACACCCTACACGCTACACGCTACACTCTACACCCTACACGCTACACTCTACACTCTACACGCTACACGCTACACTCTACACCCTACACTCTACACGCTACACGCTACACGCTACACCCTACACTCTACACGCTACACGCTACACTCTACACGCTACACGCTACATGCTACACTCTACACTCTACACCCTACACCCTACACGCTACACGCTATACTCTACACCCTACACGCTACACTCTACACGCTACACGCTACACTCTACACTCTACACGCTACACGCTACACTCTACACCCTACAGGCAACACGCTACACTCTATACCCTACACGCTACACTCTGCACGCTACACGCTACACCCTACACGCTATACTCTGCACGCTACACGCTACACTCTACACCATACACGCTACACCCTACACTCTACACCCTACACCCTACACGCTATACCCGACACACTACACCCTACATGCTTCACCCTACACTCTACACTCTACACTCTACACCCTACACGCTGCATGCTACACTCTACACGCTACACTCTACACCCTACACGCTACACTCTACATCCTACACCCTACACGCTATACGCTACACTCTACACCCTGCACGCTACACGCTACACTCTACACCCTACACGCTACACTCTACACCCTACACGCTACACCCTACACTCTACACTCTCCACCCTACACGCTACACGCTACACTCTACACGCTACACCCTACACGCTACACTCTACACCCTACACGCAACACCCTACACTTTACACCCTACACCCTAAACCCTACACGCTACACCCTACACGCTACACTTTACACCCTACACCCTACACTCTACACCCTACACGCTACACGCTACACTCTACACCCTACACCCTACACACGCTACACGCTACACCCTACACTCTACACGCTACATGCTACACTCTACACCCTACACGATACATGCTACACCCTACACGCTACACCCTACACTCTACACGCTACACGCTACACTCTACACGCTACACGCTACATGCTACACTCTACACTCTACACCCTACACCCTACACGCTACACGCTATACTCTACACCCTACACGCTACACTCTACACGCTACACGCTACACTCTACACTCTACACGCTACACGCTACACTCTACACCCTACACGCAACACGCTACACTCAATACCCTACACGCTACACTCTGCACGCTACACGCTACACCCTACACGCTATACTCTGCACGCTACACGCTACACTCTACACCATACACGCTACACCCTACACTCTACACCCTACACCCTACACGCTATACCCGACACCCTACACGCTACATGCTTCACCCTAAACGCTACACTCTACACTCAACACCCTACACCCTACACGCTACATGCTACACCCTACACGCTACACTCCACCCTACACTCTACACGCTACACACTACACGCTACACGCTACACCCTACACGCTACACGCTACACCCTACACGCTACACGTTACACTCTACACCCTACACCCTACACGCTACACGCTACACCCTACACGCTACACGTTACACTCTACACCCTGCACCCTACACGCTACAATCTACACCCTACACCCTACACGCTACACGCTACACGCTACACGCTACACTCTACACCCTACACGCTACACCCTACACTCTACACCGTACACTCTACACGCTACACTCTACACCCTACACCCTACACGCTACGCGCTACACTCTACACCCTACACGCTACACTCTACACTCTACATGCTACACGCTACACTCTACACTCTACACTCTACACGCTACACGCTACACCCTACACCCTACACGCTACACGCTACACTCTACAACCTACACGCTACATGCTACACTCTACACGCAACACGCTACACTCTACACCCTACACTCTACACGCTACACGCTACACTCTACACCCTACACTCTACACGCTACACGCTACACTGTACACCCTACATGCAACATGCTACACTCTATACCCTACACGCTACACTCTACACGCTACACGCTACATGCTACACTCTACACTCTACACCATACACCCTACACGCTACACACTATACTCTACACCCTACACGCTACACTCTACACGCTACACGCTACACGCTACACTCTACACGCTACACTCTACACCCTACACGCAACACGCTACACTCTACACCCTACACCCTACACGCTACACACTACACGCTACACGCTACACCCTACACGCTACACGCTACACCCTACACGCTACACGTTACACTCTACACCCTACACCCTACACACTACACCCTACACGCTACACGTTACACTCTACACCCTGCTCCCTACACGCTACACGCTACACCCTACACGCTACACGCTACACCCTACACACTACACGTTACACTCTACACCCTACACTCTACACCCTACACTCTACACACTACACTCTACACCCTACACTCTGCACTCTACACCCTACACCCTACACGCTACACTCTACACCCTACACCCTACACGCTACACACTACACGCTACACGCTACACCCTACACGCTACACGTTACACTCTACACCCTGCACCCTACACGCTACACGCTACACCCTACACGCTACACGCTAAACCCTACACACTACACGTTACACTCTACACCCTACACTCTACACCCTACACTCTACACGCTACACTCTACACCCTACACTCTGCACTCTACACCCTACACCCTACACACTACACGCTACACTCTACACCCTACACGCTACACGCTACACCCTACACCCTACACCCTACACGCTACAATCTACACTCTACACGCTACACCCTATACGCTAGACGCTACACTCTACACGCTACACGATACACGCTACACCCTACACGCTACACCCTACACTCTACACCCTACACCCTACACGCTACACGCTACACCCTACACGCTATACCCTACACTCTACACCCTACACCCTACACGCTACACGCTACACCCTACACGCTACACATTACACTCTACACCCTACACCCTACACTCTACACCCTACACCCTACTCTCTACACGCTATATTCTACACCCTACACGCTACACTCTACACCCTACACGCTACACGCTACACTCTACACCCTAGACGCTACACTCTATACCCTACACTCTACACGCTACACCCTACACCCTACACTCTACATGCTACACCCTACACCCTACACTCTACATGCTACACGCTACACGCTACATGCTACACGCTACACCCTACACGCTACACGCTACACACTACATGCTACACCCTACACCCTACACGCTACACGCTACACTCTACACCCTACACGCTACACCCTACACCCTACACCCTACACGCTACACGCTACACTCTACACCCTACACGCTAAACCCTACACTCTACACCCTACACGCTACACCCTACACTCTACACCCTACACGCTATACGCTACACTCTACACCCTGCACGCTACACGCTACACCCTACACGCTACACTCTACACCCTACACGCTACACCCTACACTCTACACCCTACACGCTACACGCTACACTCTACACCCTACACGCTACACCCTACACTCCACACCCTACACCCTACATGCTACACGCTACACCCTACACGCTACACATTACACTCTAAACCCTACACTCTACATCCTACACCCTACACTCTACACCCTACACGCTACACTCTACACTCTACACCCTACACCCTACATGCTACACGCTACACGCTACACTCTACACCCTACACGCTAAACGCTACACCCTACAAGCTAAACGCTACAAACTACACGCTACATATTACACTCTACACCCTAGCGTGTAGCGTGTAGGGTGTAGAGTGTAGCGTGTAGCATGTAGCGTGTAGGGTGTATGGTGTAGAGTGTAGCATGTAGCGTGTAGGGTGTAGAGTGTAGCGTGTAGGGTGTAGAGTGTAGCATGTAGCGTGTAGGGTGTAGGGTGTAGAGTGTAGAGTGTAGCATGTAGCGTGTAGATTGTAGGGTGTACCGTGTAGGGTGTAGAGTGTAGCATGTAGGGTGTAGGGTGTAGGGTGTAGGGTGTAGCGTGTAGGGTGTAGAGTGTAGTGTGTAGCGTGTAGGGTGTAGGGTGTAGGGTGTAGCGTGTAGTGTGTAGCGTGTAGCGTGTAGGGTGTAGCGTGTAGCATGTAGCGTGTAGCGTGTAGCATGTAGAGTGTAGGGTGTAGGGTGTAGCATGTAGAGTGTAGGGTGTAGGGTGTAGCGTGTAGAGTGTAGGGTATAGAGTGTAGCGTCTAGGGTGTAGAGTGTAGCGTGTAGCGTGTAGGGTGTAGAGTGTAGCGTGTAGGGTGTAGAATATAGCGTGTAGAGAGTAGGGTGTAGGGTGTAGAGTGTAGGGTGTAGGGTGTAGAGTGTAACGTGTAGCGTGTAGGGTGTAGCGTGTAGCGTGTAGGGTGTAGGGTGTAGAGTGTAGGGTGTAGCGTGTAGCGTGTAGGGTGTAGGGTGTAGAGTGTAGGGTGTAGTGTGTAGGGTGTAGCGTGTATCGTGTAGCGTGTAGAGTGTAGCGTCTAGCGTATAGGGTGTAGTGTGTAGCGTGTAGATTGTAGCGTGTAGGGTGTAGGGTGTAGGGTGTAGCGTGTAGCGTGTAGGGTGTAGATTGTAGCGTGTAGCGTGTAGGGTGTAGGGTGTAGAGTGCAGAGTGTAGGGTGTAGAGTGTAACGTGTAGTGTGTAGGGTGTAGCGTGTAGCGTGTAGTGTGTAGCGTGTAGGGTGTAGGGTGTAGAGTGTAGCGTGTAGGGTGTAGCATGTAGCGTGTAGGGTGTAGGGTGTATAGTGTAGAGTGTAGCGTGTAGTGTGAAGCATGCAGAGTGTAGGGTGTCGGGTATAGCGTGTAGGGTGTAGGGTGTAGAGTGTAGGGTGTAGCGTGTATGGTGTAGAGTGTAGCGTGTAGAGTGTAGCGTGTAGGGTGTAGGGTGTAGCGTGTAGCGTGCAGAGTGTAGCGTGTAGGGTGTAGAGTGTAGCGTGTTGCGTGTAGGGTGTAGCGTGTAGGGTGTAGAGTATAGTGTGTAGCGTGTAGGGTGTAGGGTGTAGAGTGTAGGGTGTAGCGTGTAGCGTGTAGGGTGTAGGGTGTAGATTGTAGCTTGTAGGGTGTAGGGTGTAGCGTGTAGCGTGTAGGGTGTAGGGTGTAGAGTGTAGCGTGTAGCGTGTAGGGTGTAGGGTGTAGAGTGTAGAGTGTAGGGTGTAGAGTGTAGCGTGTAGAGTGTAGGGTGTAGAGTGTAGGGTGTAGAGTGTAACGTGTAGGGTGTAGAGTGTAGCGTGTTGCGTGTAGCGTGTAGCATGTAGGATGTAGCGTGTAGCGTGTAGGGTGCAGGGTGTAGAGTGTAGCGTGTAGGGTGTAGAGTGTAGCGTGTAGCGTGCAGAGTATAGCGTGTAGGGTGTAGCGTGTAGCGTGCAGAGTGTAGCGTGTAGGGTGTAGAGTGTAGCGTGTTGCGTGTAGGGTGTAGAGTGTAGCGTGTAGCGTGTAGAGTGTAGAGTGTAGCGTGTAGCGTGTAGAGTGTAGCGTGTAGGGTGTAGAGTATAGCGTGTAGCGTGTAGGGTGTAGGGTGTAGAGTGTAGAGTGTAGCATGTAGCGTGTAGCGTGTAGAGTGTAGCGTGTAGCGTGTAGAGTGTAGGGTGTAGCGTGTAGCGTGTAGCGTGTAGAGTGTAGGGTGTAGAGTGTAGCGTGTAGCGTGTAGAGTGTAGAGTGTAGCGTGTAGCGTGTAGGGTGTAGAGTGTAGCGTGTAGCGTGTAGGGTGTAGGGTGTAGAGTGTAGCGTGTAGCGTGTAGAGTGTACGGTGTAGAGTGTAGGGTGTAGCGTGTAGGGTGTAGAGTGTAGCGTGTAGCGTGTAGCGTGTAGGGTTAAGTTACACGCTACACACTAAACACAAAAAGAAAAGGATATGCAAACCAATGGGATCCACGTTAAATAGTCAATTTTATTGTACAAAAATAGTAATCCACAAACAGAACCAGGCAAAACATACATTTAAAAACATTTAAAACACTAGTATGGCTGAATAGGCCATAAGTAATTTTACCTGAGGGAATGAAGGAAGCTAATACTTTACAGCATATGTGAGACAGGAGAAATAACCAGAGAGAAAAAATTGCTAGGTATGCGGGTACACCAATCTTAGTCAAATCTACATATAAGAAGCCTATTGTTTACTGCCAACTGTGACCCCCTGAGTACTATGACAAGAAACATATACTCCAGCCTAGTATCTGGAAGAAATACATCATGGATCCTATTTTGTTCAACACAGCATGCGTGCGCACAGTTGGTAAGCAAATGAAAGCAGACCCCTATAGAAAGGTAATCAGGGAAATAGATATGCTGCAGTACTACAAAATCCTAGTTATTTGGATAAATGTATGCATACAGACGCCTTGTGGAAATACAAAGAATCAGGATCCATTGTCCTAAGGCTTGGAAAAATGCCAGGCCATGCATGAAGTAAATAGGTGTAATTCCATAGCAGTTGTAAAGATAAGTTACCCAAGTCCTGTCAATCGAGAAAAAAACAAAGGAAGCCCTGAACCCCATGCGTATCGACACTACTCAAGCGTCTTCATCAGAGGAAAAAGTGACACCCTACACGCTACACGCTACACTACACCCTACACAATACACGCTACTTGCTACACCCTACATGCTACACTCTACACGCTACACACTACACCCTACACGGTACACCCTACACCCTACACCCTACACCCTACACGCTACACGCTACACCCTACACCCTACACGCTACAATCTACACGCTACACGCTACACACTATACGCTACACGCTAGACGCTACACTCTACACGCTACACGCTAAACCCTACACGCTACACGCTACAATCTACACCCTACACGCTACACGCTACACCCTACACCCTACACGCTACAATCTACACGCTACTCGCTACACCCTATACGCTAGACGCTACACTCTACACGCTACACGATACACGCTACACCCTACACTCTACACCCTACACCCTACACGCTATACCCGACACCCTACACCCTACATGCTTCACCCTAAACGCTACACTCTACACTCAACACCCTACACCCTACACGCTACATGCTACACCCTACACGCTACACTCCACCCTACACTCTACACGCTACACACTACACGCTACACGCTACACCCTACACGCTACACGCTACACCCTACACGCTACACGTTACACTCTACACCCTACACCCTACACGCTACACGCTACACCCTACACGCTACACGTTACACTCTACACCCTACAAGCTACACTCTACACCTTGCACCCTACACGCTACAATCTACACCCTACACCCTACACGCTACACGCTACACGCTACACGCTACACTCTACACCCTACACGCTACACCCTACACTCTACACCGTACACTCTACACGCTACACTCTACACCCTACACCCTACACGCTACGCGCTACACTCTACACCCTACACGCTACACTCTACACTCTACATGCTACACGCTACACTCTACACTCTACACGCTACACGCTACACCCTACACCCTACACGCTACACGCTACACTCTACAACCTACACGCTACACGCTACACTCTACACGCAACACGCTACACTCTACACCCTACACTCTACACGCTACACGCTACACTCTACACCCTACACTCTACACGCTACACGCTACACTGTACACCCTACATGCAACACGCTACACTCTACACCCTACATGCTACACTCTACACGCTACACGCTACATGCTACACTCTACACTCTACACCATACACCCTACACGCTACACACTATACTCTACACCCTACACGCTACACTCTACACGCTACACGCTACACGCTACACTCTACACGCTACACTCTACACCCTACACGCAACACGCTACACTCTACACCCTACACCCTACACGCTACACACTACACGCTACACGCTACACCCTACACGCTACACGCTACACCCTACACGCTACACGTTACACTCTACACCCTACACCCTACACACTACACCCTACACGCTACACGTTACACTCTACACCCTGCTCCCTACACGCTACACGCTACACCCTACACGCTACACGCTACACCCTACACACTACACGTTACACTCTACACCCTACACTCTACACCCTACACTCTACACGCTACACTCTACACCCTACACTCTGCACTCTACACCCTACACCCTACACGCTACACTCTACACCCTACACCCTACACGCTACACACTACACGCTACACGCTACACCCTACACGCTACACGTTACACTCTACACCCTGCACCCTACACGCTACACGCTACACCCTACACGCTACACGCTACACCCTACACACTACACGTTACACTCTACACCCTACACTCTACACCCTACACTCTACACGCTACACTCTACACCCTACACTCTGCACTCTACACCCTACACCCTACACACTACACGCTACACTCTACACCCTACACGCTACACGCTACACCCTACACCCTACACCCTACACGCTACAATCTACACGCTACACGCTACACCCTATACGCTAGACGCTACACTCTACACGCTACACGATACACGCTACACCCTACACGCTACACCCTACACTCTACACCCTACACCCTACACGCTACACGCTACACCCTACACGCTATACCCTACACTCTACACCCTACACCCTACACGCTACACGCTACACCCTACACGCTACACATTACACTCTACACCCTACACCCTACTCTCTACACGCTATATTCTACACCCTACACGCTACACTCTACACCCTACACGCTACACGCTACACTCTACACCCTAGACGCTACACTCTATACCCTACACTCTACACGCTACACCCTACACCCTACACTCTACATGCTACACCCTACACCCTACACTCTACATGCTACACGCTACACGCTACATGCTACACGCTACACCCTACACGCTTCACGCTACACACTACATGCTACACCCTACACCCTACACGCTACACGCTACACTCTACACCCTACACGCTACACCCTACACCCTACACGCTACACGCTACACTCTACACCCTACACGCTAAACCCTACACTCTACACCCTACACGCTACACCCTACACTCTACACCCTACACGCTATACGCTACACTCTACACCCTGCACGCTACACGCTACACCCTACACGCTACACTCTACACCCTACACGCTACACCCTACACTCTACACCCTACACGCTACACGCTACACTCTACACCCTACACGCTACACCCTACACTCCACACCCTACACCCTACATGCTACACGCTACACCCTACACGCTACACATTACACTCTAAACCCTACACTCTACATCCTACACCCTACACTCTACACCCTACACGCTACACTCTACACTGTACACCCTACACCCTACATGCTACACGCTACACGCTACACTCTACACCCTACACGCTAAACGCTACACCCTACAAGCTAAACGCTACAAACTACACGCTACATATTACACTCTACACCCTAGCGTGTAGCGTGTAGGGTGTAGAGTGTAGCGTGTAGCATGTAGCGTGTAGGGTGTATGGTGTAGAGTGTAGCATGTAGCGTGTAGGGTGTAGAGTGTAGCGTGTAGGGTGTAGAGTGTAGCATGTAGCGTGTAGGGTGTAGGGTGTACCGTGTAGGGTGTAGAGTGTAGCATGTAGGGTGTAGGGTGTAGGGTGTAGGGTGTAGCGTGTAGGGTGTAGAGTGTAGTGTGTAGCGTGTAGGGTGTAGGGTGTAGGGTGTAGCGTGTAGTGTGTAGCGTGTAGCGTGTAGGGTGTAGCGTGTAGCATGTAGCGTGTAGCGTGTAGCATGTAGAGTGTAGGGTGTAGGGTGTAGGGTGTAGCATGTAGAGTGTAGGGTGTAGGGTGTAGCGTGTAGAGTGTAGGGTATAGAGTGTAGCGTCTAGGGTGTAGAGTGTAGCGTGTAGCGTGTAGGGTGTAGAGTGTAGCGTGTAGGGTGTAGAATATAGCGTGTAGAGAGTAGGGTGTAGGGTGTAGAGTGTAGGGTGTAGGGTGTAGAGTGTAACGTGTAGCGTGTAGGGTGTAGCGTGTAGCGTGTAGGGTGTAGGGTGTAGAGTGTAGGGTGTAGCGTGTAGGGTGTAGCGTGTAGCGTGTAGCGTGTAGGGTGTAGGGTGTAGAGTGTAGGGTGTAGTGTGTAGGGTGTAGCGTGTATCGTGTAGCGTGTAGAGTGTAGCGTCTAGCGTATAGGGTGTAGCGTGTAGCGTGTAGATTGTAGCGTGTAGGGTGTAGGGTGTAGGGTGTAGCGTGTAGCGTGTAGGGTGTAGATTGTAGCGTGTAGCGTGTAGGGTGTAGGGTGTAGAGTGCAGAGTGTAGGGTGTAGAGTGTAACGTGTAGTGTGTAGGGTGTAGCGTGTAGCGTGTAGTGTGTAGCGTGTAGGGTGTAGGGTGTAGAGTGTAGCGTGTAGGGTGTAGCATGTAGCGTGTAGGGTGTAGGGTGTATAGTGTAGAGTGTAGCGTGTAGTGTGAAGCATGCAGAGTGTAGGGTGTCGGGTATAGCGTGTAGGGTGTAGGGTGTAGAGTGTAGGGTGTAGCGTGTATGGTGTAGAGTGTAGCGTGTAGAGTGTAGCGTGTAGGGTGTAGGGTGTAGCGTGTAGCGTGCAGAGTGTAGCGTGTAGGGTGTAGAGTGTAGCGTGTTGCGTGTAGGGTGTAGCGTGTAGGGTGTAGAGTATAGTTTGTAGCGTGTAGGGTGTAGGGTGTAGAGTGTAGGGTGTAGCGTGTAGCGTGTAGGGTGTAGGGTGTAGATTGTAGCTTGTAGGGTGTAGGGTGTAGCGTGTAGCTTGTAGGGTGTAGGGTGTAGAGTGTAGCGTGTAGCGTGTAGGGTGTAGGGTGTAGAGTGTAGAGTGTAGGGTGTAGAGTGTAGCGTGTAGAGTGTAGGGTGTAGAGTGTAGGGTGTAGAGTGTAACGTGTAGGGTGTAGAGTGTAGCGTGTAGCGTGTAGAGTGTAGGGTGTAGAGTGTAGCGTGTTGCGTGTAGAGTGTAGCGTGTAGCGTGTAGGTTGTAGAGTGTAGCGTGTAGCGTGTAGGGTGTAGGGTGTAGCGTGTAGCGTGTAGAGTGTAGAGTGTAGCGTGTAGCATGTAGAGTGTAGAGTGTAGCGTGTAGGGTGTAGAGTGTAGCGCGTAGCGTGTAGGGTGTAGGGTGTAGAGTGTAGCGTGTAGCGTGTAGAGTGTACGGTGTAGAGTGTAGGGTGTAGCGTGTAGGGTGTAGCGTGTAGCGTGTAGCGTGTAGCGTGTAGGGTGTAGGGTGTAGATTGTAGCGTGT
Source organism: Ranitomeya variabilis (assembly GCF_051348905.1). Lineage (NCBI taxonomy): Eukaryota > Metazoa > Chordata > Amphibia > Anura > Dendrobatidae > Ranitomeya > Ranitomeya variabilis. Next base: position 855,668 of record NW_027507984.1, on the reverse strand, counting down.
AGGGTGCAGGGTGTAGAGTGTAGCGTGTAGGGTGTAGGGTGTAACGTGTAGCGTGTAGGGTGTAGCGTGTAGCGTGTAGGGTGTAGGGTGTAGAGTGTAACGTGTAGCGTGTAGGGTGTAGCGTGTAGCGTGTAGCGTGTAGGGTGTAGCGTGTAGCGTGTAGTGTGTAGCGTGTAGAGTGCAGGGTGTAGAGTTTAGCGTGTAGGGTGTAGCATGTAGCGTGTAGGGAGTAGGGTGTAGAGTGTAGAGTGTAGCGTGTAGGGTGAAGCATGTAGGGTGTAGGGTGTCGGGTATAGCGTGTAGGGTGTAGGGTGTAGAGTGTAGGGTGTAGCGTGTATGGTGTAGAGTGTAGCGTGTAGCGTGCAGAGTATAGCGTGTAGGGTGTAGCGTGTAGAGTGTAGCGTGTAGGGTGTAGAGCATAGCGTGTAGCGTGTAGGGTGTAGGGTGTAGAGTGTAGAGTGTAGCATGTAGCGTGTAGCGTGTAGAGTGTAGCGTGTAGCGTGTAGAGTGTAGGGTGTAGCGTGTAGCGTGTAGCATGTAGGGTGTAGGGTGTAGAGTGTAGAGTGTAGCGTGTAGGGTGTAGAGTGTAGGGTGTAGGATGTAGAGTGTAGGGTTTAGAGTGTAATGTGTAGCGTGTAGGGTGTAGCATGTAGGGTGTAGGGTGTGGAGTGTAGGGTGTAGCGTGTAGGGTGTAGAGTGTAGCGTGTAGCGTGTAGGGTGTAGGGTGTAGCGTGTAGGGTGTAGAGTGTAGCGTGTAGGGTGTAGCGTGTAGCGTGCAGGGTGTAGAGTGTAGCGTATAGCGTGTAGGGTGTAGAGTGTAGGGTGTAGCGTGTAGGGTGTAGAGTGTAGGGTGTAGCGTGTAGGGTGTAGAGTGTAGAGTGTAGCGTGTAGGGTGTAGAGTGTAGCGTGTAGCGTGTAGAGTGTAGAGTGTAGCGTGTAGCGTGTAGAGTGTAGCGTGTAGCGTGTAGAGTGTAGGGTGTAGCGTGTAGCGTGTAGCATGTAGGGTGTAGGGTGTAGAGTGTAGAGTGTAGCGTGTAGGGTGTAGAGTGTAGGGTGTAGGATGTAGAGTGTAGGGTTTAGAGTGTAATGTGTAGCGTGTAGGGTGTAGCGTGTAGCATGTAGGGTGTAGGGTGTGGAGTGTAGGGTGTAGCGTGTAGGGTGTAGAGTGTAGCGTGTAGCGTGTAGGGTGTAGGGTGTAGCGTGTAGGGTGTAGAGTGTAGCGTGTAGGGTGTAGCGTGTAGCGTGCAGGGTGTAGAGTGTAGCGTATAGCGTGTAGGGTGTAGAGTGTAGGGTGTAGCGTGTAGGGTGTAGAGTGTAGGGTGTAGCGTGTAGGGTGTAGAGTGTAGCGTGTAGCGTGTAGGGTGTAGAGTGTAGCGTGTAGCGTGTAGAGTGTAGAGTGTAGCGTGTAGCGTGTAGAGTGTAGCGTGTAGGGTGTAGAGTATAGCGTGTAGCGTGTAGGGTGTAGGGTGTAGAGTGTAGAGTGTAGCATGTAGCGTGTAGCGTGTAGAGTGTAGCGTGTAGCGTGTAGAGTGTAGGGTGTAGCGTGTAGCGTGTAGCATGTAGGGTGTAGGGTGTAGAGTGTAGAGTGTAGCGTGTAGGGTGTAGAGTGTAGGGTGTAGGATGTAGAGTGTAGGGTTTAGAGTGTAATGTGTAGCGTGTAGGGTGTAGCGTGTAGCATGTAGGGTGTAGGGTGTGGAGTGTAGGGTGTAGCGTGTAGGGTGTAGAGTGTAGCGTGTAGCGTGTAGGGTGTAGAGTGTAGGGTGTAGCGTGTAGGGTGTAGAGTGTAGCGTGTAGGGTGTAGCGTGTAGCGTGCAGGGTGTAGAGTGTAGCGTATAGCGTGTAGGGTGTAGAGTGTAGGGTGTAGCGTGTAGGGTGTAGAGTGTAGGGTGTAGCGTGTAGGGTGTAGAGTGTAGCGTGTAGCGTGTAGGGTGTAGGGTGTAGGGTGTAGCGTGTAGGGTGTAGAGTGTAGCGTGTAGCGTGTAGGGTGTAGGGTGTAGGGTGGTGTGTAGCGCGTAGCGTGTAGGGTGTAGCGTGTAGCATGTAGCGTGTAGCGTGTAGCATGTAGAGTGTAGGGTGTAGGGTGTAGCATGTAGAGTGTAGGGTGTAGCGTGTAGAGTGTAGGGTATAGAGTGTAGCGTCTAGGGTGTAGAGTGTAGCGTGTAGCGTGTAGGGTGTAGAGTGTAGCGTGTAGGGTGTAGAATATAGCGTGTAGAGAGTAGGGTGTAGGGTGTAGAGTGTAGGGTGTAGGGTGTAGAGTGTAACGTGTAGCGTGTAGGGTGTAGCGTGTAGCGTGTAGGGTGTAGGGTGTAGAGTGTAGGGTGTAGCGTGTAGGGTGTAGCGTGTAGCGTGTAGGGTGTAGGGTGTAGAGTGTAGGGTGTAGCGTGTAGGGTGTAGCGTGTATCGTGTAGCGTGTAGAGTGTAGCGTCTAGCGTATAGGGTGTAGCGTGTAGATTGTAGCGTGTAGGGTGTAGGGTGTAGGGTGTAGCGTGTAGCGTGTAGGGTGTAGAGTGTAGCGTGTAGTGTGTAGGGTGTAGGGTGTAGAGTGCAGAGTGTAGGGTGTAGAGTGTAGCGTGTAGAGTGTAGGGTGTAGAGTGTAGGGTGTAGAGTGTAACGTGTAGTGTGTAGGGTGTAGCGTGTAGCGTGTAGGGTGTAGCGTGTAGGGTGCAGGGTGTAGAGTGTAACGTGTAGCGTGTAGGGTGTAGCGTGTAGCGTGTAGGGTGTAGCGTGTAGCGTGTAGTGTGTAGCGTGTAGGGTGTAGAGTGTAGAGTGTAGCGTGTAGGGTGTAGGGTGTAGAGTGCAGAGTGTAGGGTGTAGAGTGTAGCGTGTAGAGTGTAGGGTGTAGAGTGTAGGGTGTAGAGTGTAACGTGTAGTGTGTAGGGTGTAGCGTGTAGCGTGTAGGGTGTAGCGTGTAGCGTGTAGGGAGCAGGGTGTAGAGTGTAGCGTGTAGGGTGTAGAGTGTAACGTGTAGCGTGTAGGGTGTAGTGTGTAGGGTGTAGGGTGTAGAGTGTAACGTGTAGCGTGTAGGGTGTAGCGTGGAGCGTGTAGGGTGTAGCGTGTAGCGTGTAGTGTGTAGCGTGTAGGGTGTAGGGTGTAGAGTGTAGCGTGTTGCGTGTAGGGTGTAGAGTGTAGCGTGTAGAGTGAAGCGTGTAGCGTGTAGCGTGTAGAGTGTAGCGTGTAGGGTGTAGAGTATAGTGTGTAGCGTGTAGGGTGTATGGTGTAGATTGTAGAGTGTAGCATGTAGCGTGTAGCGTGTAGAGTGTAGCGTGTAGGGTGTAGAGTGTAGCGTGTTGCATGTAGGGTGTACAGTGTAGCGTGTAGCGTGTAGAGTGTAGGGTGTAGAGTGTAGCGTGTAGCGTGTAGCGTGTAGGGTGTAGAGTGTAGCGTGTTGCGTGTAGAGTGTAGCGTGTAGCGTGTAGGTTGTAGAGTGTAGCGTGTAGCGTGTAGGGTGTAGGGTGTAGCGTGTAGCGTGTAGAGTGTAGCGTGTAGGATGTAGAGTGTAGAGTGTAGCGTGTAGGGTGTAGAGTGTAGCGCGTAGCGTGTAGGGTGTAGAGTGTAGCGTGTAGCGTGTAGAGTGTACGGTGTAGAGTGTAGGGTGTAGCGTGTAGGGTGTAGAGTGTAGCGTGTAGCGTGTAGGGTGTAGGGTGTAGATTGTAGCGTGTAGGGTGCAGGGTGTAGAGTGTAGCGTGTAGGGTGTAGAGTGTAGCGTGTAGGGTGTAGCGTGTAGCGTGTAGGGTGTAGGGTGTAGAGTGTAGGGTGTAGCGTGTAGGGTGTAGCGTGTAGCGTGTAGGGTGTAGGGTGTAGAGTGTAGGGTGTAGCGTGTAGGGTGTAGCGTGTATCGTGTAGCGTGTAGAGTGTAGCGTCTAGCGTATAGGGTGTAGCGTGTAGATTGTAGCGTGTAGGGTGTAGGGTGTAGGGTGTAGCGTGTAGCGTGTAGGGTGTAGAGTGTAGCGTGTAGTGTGTAGGGTGTAGGGTGTAGAGTGCAGAGTGTAGGGTGTAGAGTGTAGCGTGTAGAGTGTAGGGTGTAGAGTGTAGGGTGTAGAGTGTAACGTGTAGTGTGTAGGGTGTAGCGTGTAGCGTGTAGGGTGTAGCGTGTAGGGTGCAGGGTGTAGAGTGTAACGTGTAGCGTGTAGGGTGTAGCGTGTAGCGTGTAGGGTGTAGCGTGTAGCGTGTAGTGTGTAGCGTGTAGGGTGTAGAGTGTAGAGTGTAGCGTGTAGGGTGTAGGGTGTAGAGTGCAGAGTGTAGGGTGTAGAGTGTAGCGTGTAGAGTGTAGGGTGTAGAGTGTAGGGTGTAGAGTGTAACGTGTAGTGTGTAGGGTGTAGCGTGTAGCGTGTAGGGTGTAGCGTGTAGCGTGTAGGGAGCAGGGTGTAGAGTGTAGCGTGTAGGGTGTAGAGTGTAACGTGTAGCGTGTAGGGTGTAGTGTGTAGGGTGTAGGGTGTAGAGTGTAACGTGTAGCGTGTAGGGTGTAGCGTGGAGCGTGTAGGGTGTAGCGTGTAGCGTGTAGTGTGTAGCGTGTAGGGTGTAGGGTGTAGAGTGTAGCGTGTTGCGTGTAGGGTGTAGAGTGTAGCGTGTAGAGTGAAGCGTGTAGCGTGTAGCGTGTAGAGTGTAGCGTGTAGGGTGTAGAGTATAGTGTGTAGCGTGTAGGGTGTATGGTGTAGATTGTAGAGTGTAGCATGTAGCGTGTAGCGTGTAGAGTGTAGCGTGTAGGGTGTAGAGTGTATCGTGTTGCATGTAGGGTGTACAGTGTAGCGTGTAGCGTGTAGAGTGTAGGGTGTAGAGTGTAGCGTGTAGCGTGTAGCGTGTAGGGTGTAGAGTGTAGCGTGTTGCGTGTAGAGTGTAGCGTGTAGCGTGTAGGTTGTAGAGTGTAGCGTGTAGCGTGTAGGGTGTAGGGTGTAGCGTGTAGCGTGTAGAGTGTAGCGTGTAGCATGTAGAGTGTAGAGTGTAGCGTGTAGGGTGTAGAGTGTAGCGCGTAGCGTGTAGGGTGTAGAGTGTAGCGTGTAGCGTGTAGAGTGTACGGTGTAGAGTGTAGGGTGTAGCGTGTAGGGTGTAGAGTGTAGCGTGTAGCGTGTAGGGTGTAGGGTGTAGATTGTAGCGTGTAGGGTGCAGGGTGTAGAGTGTAGCGTGTAGGGTGTAGAGTGTAGCGTGTAGGGTGTAGCGTGTAGCGTGTAGGGTGTAGGGTGTAGAGTGTAACGTGTAGCGTGTAGGGTGTAGCGTGTAGCGTGTAGGGTGTAGCGTGTAGTGTGTAGCGTGTAGAGTGTAGGGTGTAGAGTGTAGCGTGTAGGGTGTAGCATGTAGCGTGTTGCGTGTAGGGTGTAGAGTGTAGCGTGTAGCGTGTAGAGTGTAGAGTGTAGCGTGTAGCGTGTAGAGTGTAGCGTGTAGGGTTTAGAGTATAGCGTGTAGCGTGTAGGGTGTAGGGTGTAGAGTGTAGAGTGTAGCATGTAGCGTGTAGCGTGTAGAGTGTAGCGTGTAGCGTGTAGAGTGTAGGGTGTAGCGTGTAGCGTGTAGAGTGTAGGGTGTAGAGTGTAGCGTGTAGCGTGTAGAGTGTAGAGTGTAGCGTGTAGGGTGTAGAGTGTAGCGTGTAGCGTGTAAGGTGTAGGGTGTAGCGTGTAGCGTGTAGAGTGTACGGTGTAGAGTGTAGGGTGTAGCGTGTAGGGTGTAGAGTGTAGCGTGTAGCGTGTAGCGTGTAGGGTTAAGCTACACACTACACACTAAACACAAAAAGAAAAGGATATGCAAACCAATGGGATCCACGTTAAATAGTCAATGTTATTGTACAAAAACAGTAATCCACAAACAGAACCAGGCAAAACATGCATTTAAAAACATTTAAAACACTAGTATGGCTGAATAGGCCATAAGTAATTTTACCCGAGGGAATGAAGGAAGCTAATACTTTACAGCATATGTGAGACAGGAGAAATAACCAGAGAGAAAAAATTGCTAGGTATGCGGGTACACCAATCTTAGTCAAATCTACATATAAGAAGCCTATTGTTTACTGCCAACTGTGACCCCCTGAGTACTATGACAGGAAACATATACTCCAGCCTAGTATCTGGAAGAAATACATCATGGATCCTATTTTGTTCAACACAGCATGCGTGCGCACAGTTGGTAAGCAAATGAAAGCAGACCCCTATAGAAAGGTAATCAGGGAAATAGACATGCTGCAGTACTACAAAATCCTAGTTATTTGGATAAATGTATGCATACAGACGCCTTGTGGAAATACAAAGAATCAGGATCCATTGTCCTAAGGCTTGGAAAAATGCCAGGCCATGCATGAAGTAAATAGGTGTAATTCCATAGCAGTTGTAAAGATAAGTTACCCAAGTCCTGTCCCTCGGGAAAAAAACAAAGGAAGCCCTGAACCCCACGCGTATCGACGCTACTCAAGCGTCTTCATCAGAGTAAAAAGTGACACCCTACACGCTACACGCTACACCCTACACGGAACACGCTACTTGCTACACCCTACTTGCTACACTCTACACGCTACACGCTACACGCTACATCCTACACCCTACACCCTACACGCTACACCCTACACCCTACACCCTACACGCTACAATCCACGCTACACGCTACACACTATACGCTACACGCTAGACGCTACACTCTACACACTACACGATACACGCTACACCCTACACGCTACATCCTACACTCTACACCCTACACCCTACACGCTACACGCTACACGCTACACGCTACACCCTACACGCTACACCCTACACTCTACACCCTACACCCTACACGCTACACGCTACACGATACACCCTACACGCTACACCCTACACTCTACACCCTACACGCTACACCCTACATGCTACACGTTACACTCTACACCCTACACCCTACACTCTGCACCCTACACCCTACTCTCTACACGCTGCACTCTACACCCTACACCCTACACCCTACACGCTACACGCTACACTCTACACCCTACACAATACACGCTACTTGCTACACCCTACATGCTACACTCTACACGCTACACGCTACACGCTACACCCTACACGGAACACGCTACTTGCTACACCCTACATGCTACACTCTACACGCTACACGCTACACGCTACACCCTACACCCTACACCCTACACGCTACACCCTACACCCTACACCCTACACGCTACAATCCACGCTACACGCTACACACTATACGCTACACGCTAGACGCTACACTCTACACACTACACGATACACGCTACACCCTACACGCTACATCCCACACTCTACACCCTACACCCTACACGCTACACACTACACGCTACACGCTACACCCTACACGCTACACCCTACACTCTACACCCTACACCCTACACGCTACACGGTACACGATACACCCTACACGCTACACCCTACACTCTACACCCTACACGCTACACCCTACATGCTACACGTTACACTCTACACCCTACACCCTACACTCTGCACCCTACACCCTACTCTCTACACGCTGCACTCTACACCCTACACGCTACACTCTACACTCTACACCCTACACCCTACACGCTACACGCTACACGCTACACTCTACATGCTAAACGCTACAGCTTATACCCTACACTCTACACCGTACACCCTACATGCTACACTCTACACCCTACACGCTACACCCTACACCCTACACCCTACACCCTACATGCTACACCCTACACTCTACACCCTACACCCTACACGCTACACCCTATGCCCTGCACGCCACACACTAAACTCTACACGCTACACCCTACACCCTACACTGTACACCCTACACCCTACACGCTACACGCTACACTCTACACGCTACACCCTACACTCTACACCCTACACCCTACATGCTATACGCTACACTCTACACTCTACACCCTACACGCTACACCCTACACCCTACTCCCTACACTCTACACGCTACACGCTACACCCTACACCCTACACTGTACACCCTACACCATGCACGCTACACTCTACACTCTGCTCCCTACTCTCTACACGCTACACTCTATACCCTACACTCTACACGCTATGCGCTACACGCTACACACTACACGCTACACCCTACTCTACATGCTACACGCTACACGCTACATGCTACACCCTACACGCTACACCCTACACCCTACACGCTACACACTACACGCTACACTCTACACCCTACACTCTACACCCTACACGCTACACGCTACACGCTACACTCTACACGCTAAACGCTACAGCTTATACCCTACACTCTACACCGTACACCCTACACGCTACACTCTACACGCTACATGCTACACCCTACACGCTACACCCTACACCCTACACGCTACACGCTACACGCTACACTCTACACCCTACACTCTACACCCTACACGCTACACGCTACACGCTACACTCTACACGCTAAACGCTACAGCTTATACCCTACACTCTACACCGTACACCCTACACGCTACACTCTACACCCTACACGCTACACCCTACACCCTACACCCTACATGCTACACCCTACACTCTACACCCTACACCCTACACGCTACACCCTACGCCCTGCACACCACACACTACACTCTACACGCTACACCCTACACGCTACACTCTACACGCTACACGCTACACTCTACACCCTACAAGCTACACTCTACACCCTACACACTACACTCTACACGCTACACGGTACACGCTACACGCTACGCCCTACACCCTACACGCTACATGTTACACTCTACACCCTACACGCTACACTCTACACCCTACACGCTGCACTCTATACGCTACACGGTACACGCTACACGCTACACCCTACACCCTACATGCTACACGCTACACCCTACACTGTACACCCTACACCCTACACGCTACGCCCTACACCCTACACGCTACATGTTACACTCTACACCCTACACGCTACACTCTACACCCTACACGCTGCACTCTATACGCTACACGGTACACGCTACACGCTACACCCTACACCCTACATGCTACACGCTACACCCTACACTGTACACCCTACACCCTACACGCTACACTCTACACGCTACCTGCTACACCCTACACTCTACACCCTACACGCTATGCGCTACACGCTACACACTACACGCTACACCCTACTCTACATGCTACACGCTACACGCTACATGCTACACCCTACACGCTACACCCTACACCCTACACGCTACACACTACACGCTACACTCTACACCCTACACTCTACACCCTACACGCTACACGCTACACGCTACACTCTACACGCTAAACGCTACAGCTTATACCCTACACTCTACACCGTACACCCTACACGCTACACTCTACACGCTACATGCTACACCCTACACGCTACACCCTACACCCTACACGCTACACGCTACACGCTACGCTCTACACCCTACACTCTACACCCTACACGCAACACGCTACACGCTACACTCTACACGCTAAACGCTACAGCTTATACCCTACACTCTACACCGTACACCCTACACGCTACACTCTACACCCTACACGCTACACCCTACACCCTACACCCTACACCCTACATGCTACACCCTACACTCTACACCCTACACCCTACACGCTACACCCTACGCCCTGCACGCCACACACTACACTCTACACGCTACACCCTACACGCTACACTCTACACGCTACACGCTACACGCTACACTCTACACCCTACAAGCTACACTCTACACCCTACACACTACACTCTACACGCTACACGGTACACGCTACACGCTACGCCCTACACCCTACATGCTACATGTTACACTCTACACCCTACACGCTACACTCTACACCCTACACGCTGCACTCTATACGCTACACGGTACACGCTACACGCTACACCCTACACCCTACATGCTACACGCTACACCCTACACTGTACACCCTACACGCTACACTCTACACGCTACCTGCTACACCCTACACTCTACACCCTACACGCTATACGCTACACTCTACACCCTGCACGCTACACGCTACACGCTACACCCTACACGCTACACTCTACACCCTACACGCTACACTCTACATGCTACACGCTACACGCTTCATGCTACACGCTACACCCTACATGCTACACTCTACACCCTACACGCTACACGCTACACTCTACATGCTACACGCTACACGCTACATGCTACACGCTACACCCTACACTCTACACCCTACACCCTACACGCTACTCGCTACACTCTACACCCTACCCGCTACACTCTACACGCTACACGCTACACTCTACACTCTACACGCTACACGCTACACTCTACACCCTACACGCAACACGCTACACTCTACACCTTACAAGCTACACTCTGCACGCTACACGCTACACCCTACACCCTACACGCTACACTCTACACTCTACACGCTACACTCTACATCCTACACCCTACACGCTATACGCTACACTCTACACCCTGCACGCTACACGCTAAACTCTACACCCTACACCCTACACGCAACACCCTACACTCTACACCCTACACCCTAAATCCTACACGCTACACCCTACACGCTACACTCTACACCCTACACCCTACACTCTACACCCTACACGCTACACTCTACACCCTACACCCTACACACGCTACACGCTACACCCTACACTCTACACGCTACATGCTACACTCTACACCCTACACGATACATGCTACACCCTACACGCTACAGCCTACAGGCTACACGCTACACTCTACACCCTACAAGCTACACGCTACACGCTACACCCTACACTCTACACCCTACACCGTACACGCTACACGCTACACTCTACACGCTACACCCTTCACTCTACACCCTACACCCTACATGCTACACTCTACACCCTACACGATACACCCTACAATCTACACGCTACATGCTACACTCTACACTCTACACCCTACACCCTACACGCTACATGCTACACTCTACACCCTACACGCTACACTCTACACCCTACACGCTACATGCTACACTCTACACCATACACCCTACACGCTACATGCTACACGCTACACTCTACACCCTACACGCTACACGCTAGGGTGTAGAGTGTAATATGTAGCGTGTAGTTTGTAGCGTTTAGCTTGTAGGGTGTAGCGTGTAGCGTGTAGGGTGTAGAGTGTAGCGTGTAGCGTGTAGCATGTAGGGTGTAGGGTGTAGAGTGTAGAGTGTAGCGTGTAGGGTGTAGAGTGTAGGGTGTAGGGTTTAGAGTGTAATGTGTAGCGTGTAGGGTGTAGCGTGTAGCATGTAGGGTGTAGGGTGTGGAGTGTAGGGTGTAGCGTGTAGGGTGTAGAGTGTAGCGTGTAGCGTGTAGGGTGTAGAGTGTAGCGTGTAGCGTGTAGCATGTAGGGTGTAGGGTGTAGAGTGTAGAGTGTAGCGTGTAGCGTGTAGCATGTAGGGTGTAGGGTTTAGAGTGTAATGTGTAGCGTGTAGGGTGTAGCGTGTAGCATGTAGGGTGTAGGGTGTGGAGTGTAGGGTGTAGCGTGTAGGGTGTAGAGTGTAGCGTGTAGCGTGTAGGGTGTAGAGTGTAGGGTGTAGCGTGTAGGGTGTAGAGTGTAGCGTGTAGGGTGTTGCGTGTAGCGTGCAGGGTGTAGAGTGTAGCGTATAGCGTGTAGGGTGTAGAGTGTAGGGTGTAGCGTGTAGGGTGTAGAGTGTAGGGTGTAGCGTGTAGGGTGTAGAGTGTAGCGTGTAGCGTGTAGGGTGTAGGGTGTAGGGTGTAGCGTGTAGGGTGTAGAGTGTAGCGTGTAGGGTGTAGGGTGTAGGGTGTAGCATGTAGTGTGTAGCGTGTAGGGTGTAGCGTGTAGCATGTAGCGTGTAGCGTGTAGCATGTAGAGTGTAGGGTGTAGGGTGTAGCATGTAGAGTGTAGGGTTGTAGGGTGTAGCGTGTAGAGTGTAGGGTATAGAGTGTAGCGTCTAGGGTGTAGAGTGTAGCGTGTAGCGTGTAGGGTGTAGAGTGTAGCGTGTAGGGTGTAGAATATAGCGTGTAGAGAGTAGGGTGTAGGGTGTAGCGTGTAGGGTGTAGGGTGTAGAGTGTAACGTGTAGCGTGTAGGGTGTAGCGTGTAGCATGTAGGGTGTAGGGTGTAGAGTGTAGAGTGTAGCGTGTAGGGTGTAGAGTGTAGGGTGTAGGGTTTAGAGTGTAATGTGTAGCGTGTAGGGTGTAGCGTGTAGCATGTAGGGTGTAGGGTGTGGAGTGTAGGGTGTAGCGTGTAGGGTGTAGAGTGTAGCGTGTAGCGTGTAGGGTGTAGAGTGTAGCGTGTAGCGTGTAGCATGTAGGGTGTAGGGTGTAGAGTGTAGAGTGTAGCGTGTAGCGTGTAGCATGTAGGGTGTAGGGTTTAGAGTGTAATGTGTAGCGTGTAGGGTGTAGCGTGTAGCATGTAGGGTGTAGGGTGTGGAGTGTAGGGTGTAGCGTGTAGGGTGTAGAGTGTAGCGTGTAGCGTGTAGGGTGTAGAGTGTAGGGTGTAGCGTGTAGGGTGTAGAGTGTAGCGTGTAGGGTGTAGCGTGTAGCGTGCAGGGTGTAGAGTGTAGCGTATAGCGTGTAGGGTGTAGAGTGTAGGGTGTAGCGTGTAGGGTGTAGAGTGTAGCGTGTAGCGTGTAGGGTGTAGGGTGTAGGGTGTAGCGTGTAGGGTGTAGAGTGTAGCGTGTAGGGTGTAGGGTGTAGGGTGTAGCATGTAGTGTGTAGCGTGTAGGGTGTAGCGTGTAGCATGTAGCGTGTAGCGTGTAGCATGTAGAGTGTAGGGTGTAGGGTGTAGCATGTAGAGTGTAGGGTTGTAGGGTGTAGCGTGTAGAGTGTAGGGTATAGAGTGTAGCGTCTAGGGTGTAGAGTGTAGCGTGTAGCGTGTAGGGTGTAGAGTGTAGCGTGTAGGGTGTAGAATATAGCGTGTAGAGAGTAGGGTGTAGGGTGTAGCGTGTAGGGTGTAGGGTGTAGAGTGTAACGTGTAGCGTGTAGGGTGTAGCGTGTAGCGTGTAGGGTGTAGGGTGTAGAGTGTAGGGTGTAGCGTGTAGGGTGTAGCGTGTAGCGTGTAGGGTGTAGGGTGTAGAGTGTAGGGTGTAGCGTGTAGGGTGTAGCGTGTATCGTGTAGCGTGTAGAGTGTAGCGTCTAGCGTATAGGGTGTAGCGTGTAGCATGTAGATTGTAGCGTGTAGGGTGCAGGGTGTAGGGTGTAGCGTGTAGCGTGTAGGGTGTAGAGTGTAGCGTGTAGTGTGTAGGGTGTAGCGTGTAGTGTGTAGCGTGTAGGGTGTAGGGTGTAGAGTGTAGCGTGTAGGGTGTAGGGTGTAGAGTGCAGAGTGTAGGGTGTAGAGTGTAGCGTGTAGAGTGTAGGGTGTAGAGTGTAGGGTGTAGAGTGTAACGTGTAGTGTGTACGGTGTAGCGTGTAGCGTGTAGGGTGTAGCGTGTAGCGTGTAGGGAGCAGGGTGTAGAGTGTAGCGTGTAGGGTGTAGAGTGTAACGTGTAGCGTGTAGGGTGTAGTGTGTAGGGTGTAGGGTGTAGAGTGTAACGTGTAGCGTGTAGGGTGTAGCGTGTAGCGTGTAGGGTGTAGCGTGTAGCATGTAGTGTGTAGCGTGTAGGGTGTAGGGTGTAGAGTGTAGCGTGTTGCGTGTAGGGTGTAGAGTGTAGCGTGTAGAGTGTAGCGTGTAGCGTGTAGCGTGTAGAGTGTAGCGTGTAGGGTGTAGAGTATAGTGTGTAGCGTGTAGGGTGTATGGTGTAGAGTGTAGAGTGTAGCATGTAGCGTGTAGCGTGTAGAGTGTAGCGTGTAGGGTGTAGAGTGTAGCGTGTTGCATGTAGGGTGTACAGTGTAGCGTGTAGAGTGTAGGGTGTAGAGTGTAGCGTGTAGAGTGTAGGGTGTAGAGTGTAGCGTGTTGCGTGTAGAGTGTAGCGTGTAGCGTGTAGGTTGTAGAGTGTAGCGTGTAGCGTGTAGGGTGTAGGGTGTAGCGTGTAGTGTGTAGAGTGTAGAGTGTAGCGTGTAGCATGTAGAGTGTAGAGTGTAGCGTGTAGGGTGTAGAGTGTAGCGCGTAGCGTGTAGGGTGTAGGGTGTAGAGTGTAGCGTGTAGCGTGTAGAGTGTACGGTGTAGAGTGTAGGGTGTAGCGTGTAGGGTGTAGGGTGTAGCGTGTAGCGTGTAGTGTGTAGCGTGTGGGGTGTAGGGTGTAGAGTGTAGCGTGTTGCGTGTAGGGTGTAGAGTGTAGCGTGTAGAGTGTAGCGTGTAGCGTGTAGAGTGTAGCGTGTAGGGTGTAGAGTATAGTGTGTAGCGTGTAGGGTGTATGGTGTAGAGTGTAGAGTGTAGCATGTAGCGTGTAGCGTGTAGAGTGTAGCGTGTAGGGTGTAGAGTGTAGCGTGTTGCATGTAGGGTGTACAGTGTAGCGTGTAGCGTGTAGAGTGTAGGGTGTAGAGTGTAGCGTGTAGCGTGTAGGGTGTAGAGTGTAGCGTGTTGCGTGTAGAGTGTAGCGTGTAGGTTGTAGAGTGTAGCGTGTAGCGTGTAGGGTGTAGGGTGTAGCGTGTAGCGTGTAGAGTGTAGAGTGTAGCGTGTAGCATGTAGAGTGTAGAGTGTAGCGTGTAGGGTGTAGAGTGTAGCGCGTAGCGTGTAGGGTGTAGGGTGTAGAGTGTAGCGTGTAGAGTGTACGGTGTAGAGTGTAGGGTGTAGCGTGTAGGGTGTAGAGTGTAGCGTGTAGCGTGTAGCGTGTAGGGTGTAGGGTGTAGATTGTAGCGTGTAGGGTGCAGGGTGTAGAGTGTAGCGTGTAGGGTGTAGAGTGTAACGTGTAGCGTGTAGCGTGTAGGGTGTAGGGTGTAGAGTGTAACGTGTAGCGTGTAGGGTGTAGCGTGTAGCGTATAGGGTGTAGCGTGTAGCGTGTAGTGTGTAGCGTGTAGAGTGTAGGGTGTAGAGTGTAGCGTGTAGGGTGTAGCATGTAGCGTGTAGGGTGTAGGGTGTAGAGTGTAGAGTGTAGCGTGTAGGGTGAAGCATGTAGGGTATAGGGTGTCGGGTATAGCATGTAGGGTGTAGGGTGTAGAGTGTAGGGTATAGCGTGTATGGTGTAGAGTGTAGCGTGTAGCGTGCAGAGTATAGCGTGTAGGGTGTAGCGTGTAGCGTGCAGAGTGTAGCGTGTAGGGTATAGAGTGTAGCGTGTTGCGTGTAGGGTGTAGAGTGTAGCGTGTAGCGTGTAGAGTGTAGAGTGTAGCGTGTAGCGTGTAGAGTGTAGCGTGTAGGGTGTAGAGTATAGCGTGTAGCGTGTAGGGTGTAGGGTGTAGAGTGTAGAGTGTAGCAAGTAGCGTGTAGCGTGTAGAGTGTAGCGTGTAGCGTGTAGAGTGTAGGGTGTAGCGTGTAGCGTGTAGAGTGTAGGGTGTAGAGTGTAGCGTGTAGCGTGTAGCGTGTAGAGTGTAGAGTGTAGCGTGTAGGGTGTAGAGTGTAGCGTGTAGCGTGTAAGGTGTAGGGTGTAGCGTGTAGCGTGTAGAGTGTACGGTGTAGAGTGTAGGGTGTAGCGTGTAGGGTGTAGAGTGTAGCGTGTAGCGTGTAGCGTGTAGGGTTAAGCTACACACTACACACTGTCATGATCTCAATGGCAAGAGATCATAGCATCAGCATATATAGGAACTAGCTCTTGGAAGATGGGAACTGAGCTGACCATGAACTAAACCTAACACACAACTAGCAGTGGCCGGGTAGCATGCCTACGTTGATTCTAGATGCCCAGCACCAGCCGGAGGACTAAATAATGCTAGCAGAGGAAAATATTAGTCCTAGCTCACCTCTAGAGAAATACCCCAAAAGGAGACAGAGGCCCCCCACATGTATTGGCGGTGAATTAAGATGAAATAACAAACGTAGTATGAAAATAGGTTTAGCAAATTTGAGGTCCACTTACTACATAGCAGAAGACAGAAAGGACACTTTCATGGTCAGCTAAAAACCCTAATCAAAACACCATCCAGAAATTACTTTAAAACTCTGGCATTAACTCATAACACCAGAGTGGCAATTCCTGTTCACAAGAGCTTTCCAGACACAGTAACGAAACTACAGCTGTGAACTGGAACCAAAATGCAAAAACAAACATGGACAAGAGTCCAACTTATCTAGTAGTTGTCTAGGAGCAGGAACAAGCACAGAGAGGCTTCTGATAACATTGTTGACCGGCAAGCAACTAACAGAGCAGCAAGGTTATATAGCGACTCCCACATCTTGATGGGAACAGGTGAACAGAGAAGATGAAGACACCAGTTCAATTCCACCAGTAGCCACCGGGGGAGCCCAGAATCCAAATTCACAACAGTACCCCCCCCCTCAAGGAGGGGGCACCGAACCCTCACCAGAACCACCAGGGCGATCAGGATGGGCCCTATGAAAGGCACGAACCAGATCAGAGGCATGAACATCAGATGCATTCACCCAAGAATTATCCTCCTGGCCGTATCCCTTCCACTTGACCAGATACTGGAGTCTCCGTCTGGAAACACGAGAGTCTAAGATTTTCTCCACAACGTACTCCAACTCACCCTCAACCAACACCGGAGCAGGAGGCTCAACGGAAGGCACAACCGGTACCTCATACCTGCGCAATAATGACCGATGAAAAACGTTATGAATAGAAAAGGATGCAGGGAGGTCCAAACGGAAGGAAACAGGGTTAAGAATCTCCAATATCTTATACGGGCCAATGAACCGAGGCTTAAACTTAGGAGAAGAGACCCTCATAGGGACAAAACGAGAAGACAACCACACCAAATCTCCAACACAAAGCCGAGGACCAACACGACGGTGGCGGTTGGCAAAAAGCTGAGTCTTCTCCTGGGACAACCTCAAATTGTCCACCACCTGCCCCCAGATCTGATGCAATCTCTCCACCACAGCATCCACTCCAGGACAATCCGAAGATTCCACCTGACCAGAGGAAAATCGAGGATGAAACCCCGAATTACAGAAAAACGGGGACACCAAAGTGGCAGAGCTGGCCCGATTATTGAGAGCGAACTCCGCCAATGGCAAAAAAGCAACCCAATCATCCTGGTCAGCAGACACAAAACACCTCAGATATGTCTCCAGGGTCTGATTAATCCGCTCGGTCTGGCCATTCGTCTGAGGATGGAAAGCGGACGAAAAAGATAAATCTATGCCCATCCTAGCACAGAATGCCCGCCAAAATCTAGACACGAATTGGGTCCCTCTGTCAGAAACGATATTCTCAGGAATACCATGCAAACGAACAACATTTTGAAAAAACAGAGGAACCAACTCGGAAGAAGAAGGCAACTTGGGCAGAGGAACCAAATGGACCATCTTAGAGAAACGGTCACACACCACCCAGATGACAGACATCTTCTGAGAAACAGGCAGATCTGAAATAAAATCCGAGATGTGCGTCCAAGGCCTCTTAGGAATAGGCAAGGGCAACAACAATCCACTAGCCCGAGAACAACAAGGCTTGGCCCGAACACAAACGTCACAAGACTGCACAAAGCCTCGCACATCTCGTGACAGGGAAGGCCACCAGAAGGACCTTGCCACCAAATCCCTGGTACCAAAAATGCCAGGATGACCTGCCAACGCAGAAGAATAAACCTCAGAGATGACTCTACTGGTCCAATCATCAGGAACAAACAGTTTATCAGGTGGGCAACGATCAGGTCTATCCGCCTGAAACTCCTGCAAGGCCCGCCGCAGGTCTGGAGAAACGGCTGACAATACCACTCCATCCTTAAGGATACCTGTGGGCTCAGAGTTACCAGGTGAGTCAGGCTCAAAACTCCTAGAAAGGGCATCCGCCTTAACATTCTTAGAACCCGGTAGGTATGACACCACAAAATTAAACCGAGAGAAAAATAATGACCAGCGCGCCTGTCTAGGATTCAGGCGCCTGGCGGTCTCAAGATAAATCAAATTTTTGTGGTCAGTCAATACCACCACCTGATGTCTGGCCCCCTCAAGCCAATGGCGCCACTCCTCAAAAGCCCACTTCATGGCCAAAAGCTCCCGATTCCCAACATCATAATTCCGCTCAGCGGGCGAAAATTTACGGGAAAAGAAGGCGCAAGGCCTCATAACGGAGCAGTCAGAACTTTTCTGCGACAACACTGCCCCAGCTCCGATCTCAGAAGCGTCGACCTCAACCTGAAAAGGTAGAGCAACATCAGGCTGACGCAACACAGGGGCAGAGGAAAAACGGCGCTTAAGCTCCCGAAAGGCCTCCACAGCATCAGGGGACCAATCAGCAACATCAGCACCCTTCTTAGTCAAATCGGTCAATGGCTTAGCAATATCCGAAAAACCAGCAATAAATCGACGATAAAAGTTAGCAAAGCCCAAAAATTTCTGAAGACTCTTAAGAGAAGAGGGCTGCGTCCAATCACAAATAGCTTGAACCTTGACAGGATCCATTTCAATGGAAGAGGGGGAAAAAATATATCCCAAAAAGGAAATCCTCTGTACCCCAAAAACACACTTAGAACCCTTCACACACAAAGAATTAGACCGCAAAACCTGAAAAACCCTCCTGACTTGCTGGACATGAGAGTCCCAGTCATCCGAAAAAATCAGAATATCATCCAGATACACAATCATAAATTTATCCAAATAATCGCGAAAAATATCATGCATAAAGGACTGGAAAACTGACGGAGCATTAGAAAGACCAAAAGGCATCACTAAATACTCAAAGTGGCCCTCGGGCGTATTAAATGCGGTTTTCCACTCATCCCCCTGCCTGATTCGCACCAAATTATACGCCCCACGAAGGTCAATCTTAGAGAACCACTTGGCCCCCTTTATGCGAGCAAACAAATCAGTCAGCAACGGCAATGGGTATTGATATTTAACAGTGATTTTATTCAAAAGCCGATAATCAATACATGGTCTCAAAGAGCCGTCTTTTTTTGACACAAAGAAAAAACCGGCTCCTAAGGGAGATGACGATGGACGAATATGTCCCTTTTCCAAGGACTCCTTTATATATTCTCGCATAGCAGCATGTTCAGGCACAGACAGATTAAATAAACGACCCTTTGGGTATTTACTACCCGGGATTAAATCTATGGCACAATCGCACTCTCGGTGCGGAGGTAACGAACCAAGCTTGGATTCTTCAAAGACGTCACGATAGTCAGACAGGAACTCAGGAATTTCAGAGGGAATAGATGATGAAATGGAAACCACAGGTACATCCCCATGAGCCCCCTTACATCCCCAGCTCAACACAGACATAGCTCTCCAGTCGAGGACTGGGTTGTGAGATTGCAGCCAAGGCAATCCTAGCACCAAATCATCATGTAGATTATACAGCACCAGAAAGCGAATAATCTCCTGGTGACCCGGATTAATACGCATAGTTACTTGTGTCCAGTATTGTGGTTTATTATTAGCCAATGGGGTGGAGTCAATCCCCTTCAGAGGAATAAGAGTCTCCAAAGGCTCTAAATCATACCCACAGCGTTTGGCAAAGGACCAATCCATAAGACTCAAAGCGGCGCCAGAGTCGACATAGGCGTCCGTGGTAATAGATGACAAAGAGCAAATCAGGGTCACAGATAGAATAAACTTAGACGGTAAGGTGCAAATGGAAACAGATTTACCAAGTTTTTTAGTGCGCTTAGAGCATGCTGATATAACATGAGTAGAATCACCACAATAGAAACACAACCCATTTTTCCGTCTAAAATTCTGCCGCTCGCTTCGGGACAGAATTCTATCACACTGCATACTCTCTGGCGATTTCTCAGTGGACACCGCCAGATGGTGCACTGGTTTGCGCTCCCGCAAACGCCTATCGATCTGAATAGCCATTGTCATGGACTCATTCAGACCCGCAGGCACAGGGAACCCCACCATAACATCCTTAATGGCATCAGAGAGACCCTCTCTGAAAGTCGCCGCCAGGGCGCACTCATTCCACTGAGTAAGCACAGACCATTTACGGAATCTTTGGCAGTAAATTTCCGCTTCATCTTGCCCCTGAGATAGGGACATCAAAGTTTTTTCTGCCTGAAGCTCCAAATGAGGTTCGTCATAAAGCAACCCCAAGGCCAGAAAAAACGCATCCACATTGAGCAACGCAGGATCCCCTGGTGTCAATGAAAAAGCCCAGTCTTGAGGGTCGCCCCGGAGCAAGGAAATCACAATCCTGACCTGCTGTGCAGGGTCTCCGGCAGAGCGAGATTTCAGGGACAAAAATAATTTGCAATTATTTCGAAAATTCTGAAACCCAGATCTATTCCCCGAGAAAAATTTCCGGCAAAGGAATTCTCGGCTCAGATACAGGTGCATGACAAACAAAATCTTGCAAATTTTGTACCTTCGTGGCGAGATTATTCAAACCTGCAGTTACACTCTGAAGATCCATTACAAACAGGTGGACACAGAGCCATTCAAAGGAGAGAAAAAAAAAAAAAATTTCAGCAGACTACTTATTTCTCTCCTTTCTCAGCCAAGGATTTTAACCCTTTAGTGGGCCGGTCAAACTGTCATGATCTCAATGGCAAGAGATCATAGCATCAGCATATATAGGAACTAGCTCTTGGAAGATGGGAACTGAGCTGACCATGAACTAAACCTAACACACAACTAGCAGTGGCCGGGTAGCATGCCTACGTTGATTCTAGATGCCCAGCACCAGCCGGAGGACTAAATAATGCTAGCAGAGGAAAATATTAGTCCTAGCTCACCTCTAGAGAAATACCCCAAAAGGAGACAGAGGCCCCCCACATGTATTGGCGGTGAATTAAGATGAAATAACAAACGTAGTATGAAAATAGGTTTAGCAAATTTGAGGTCCACTTACTACATAGCAGAAGACAGAAAGGACACTTTCATGGTCAGCTAAAAACCCTAATCAACACCATCCAGAAATTACTTTAAAACTCTGGCATTAACTCATAACACCAGAGTGGCAATTCCTGTTCACAAGAGCTTTCCAGACACAGTAACGAAACTACAGCTGTGAACTGGAACCAAAATGCAAAAACAAACATGGACAAGAGTCCAACTTATCTAGTAGTTGTCTAGGAGCAGGAACAAGCACAGAGAGGCTTCTGATAACATTGTTGACCGGCAAGCAACTAACAGAGCAGCAAGGTTATATAGCGACTCCCACATCTTGATGGGAACAGGTGAACAGAGAAGATGAAGACACCAGTTCAATTCCACCAGTAGCCACCGGGGGAGCCCAGAATCCAAATTCACAACAACACACTAAACACAAAAAGAAAAGGATATGCAAACCAATGGGATCCACGTTAAATAGTCAATGTTATTGTACAAAAACAGTAATCCACAAACAGAACCAGGCAAAACATGCATTTAAAAACATTTAAAACACTAGTATGGCTGAATAGGCCATAAGTAATTTTACCCGAGGGAATGAAGGAAGCTAATACTTTACAGCATATGTGAGACAGGAGAAATAACCAGAGAGAAAAAATTGCTAGGTATGCGGGTACACCAATCTTAGTCAAATCTACATATAAGAAGCCTATTGTTTACTGCCAACTGTGACCCCCTGAGTACTATGACAGGAAACATATACTCCAGCCTATTATCTTGAAGAAATACATCATGGATCCTATTTTGTTCAACACAGCATGCGTGCGCACAGTTGGTAAGCAAATGAAAGCAGACCCCTATAGAAAGGTAATCAGGGAAATAGATATGCTGCAGTACTACAAAATCCTAGTTATTTGGATAAATGTATGCATACAGACGCCTTGTGGAAATACAAAGAATCAGGATCCATTGTCCTAAGGCTTGGAAAAATGCCAGGCCATGCATGAAGTAAATAGGTGTAATTCCATAGCAGTTGTAAAGATAAGTTACCCAAGTCCTGTCCCTCGGGAAAAAAACAAAGGAAGCCCTTTACCCCACGCGTATCGACGCTACTCAAGCGTCTTCATCAGAGGAAAAAGTGACACCCTACACGCTACACGCTACACTCTACACCCTACACGCTACACTCTACACCCTACCCGCTACACCCTACACTCTACACGCTACATGCTACACTCTACACCCTACACAATACACGCTACTTGCTACACCCTACATGCTACACTCTACACGCTACACACTACACGCTACACCCTACACGGTACACCCTACACCCTACACCCTACACGCTACAATCTACACGCTACACGCTACACACTATACGCTACACGCTAGACGCTACACTCTACACGCTACACGATACACGCTACACCCTACTTGCTACACCCTACACTCTACACCCTACAACCTACTCGCTACACGCTACACGCTACACGCTACACCCTACACGCTACACCCTACACTCTACACCCTACACCCTACACGCTACACGCTACACCCTACACGCTACACCCTACACTCTACACCCTACACGCTACACCCTACACGCTACACGTTACACTCTACACCCTACACCCTACACTCTACACCCTACACCCTACTCTCTACACTCTACACTCTACACCCTACACGCTACACTCTACACCCTACACCCTACACGCTAAACGCTACAGCTTATACCCTACACTCTACACCGTACACCCTACATGCTACACTCTACACCCTACACGCTACACCCTACACCCTACACCCTACATGCTACACCCTACACTCTACACCCTACACCCTACACGCTACACCCTACGCCCTGCACGCCACACACTACACTCTACACGCTACACCCTACACTGTACACCCTACACCCTACACGCTACACGCTACACTCTACACGCTACACCCTACACTCTACACCCTACACCCTACACGCTATACGCTACACTCTACACCTGCACGCTACACGCTACACCCTACACGCTACACTCTACACCCTACACGCTACACCCTACACTCTACACCCTACACCCTACACACTACACGCTACTCGCTACACTCTACACCCTACACGCTACACTCTACACTCTACTCCCTACTCTCTACACGCTACACCCTACACGGTACACTCTACACCCTACACCCTACACGCTACAATCTACATGCTACACGCTACACACTATACGCTACACGCTAGACGCTACACTCTACACGCTACACGATACACGCTACACCCTACACGCTACACCCTACACTCTACACCCTACAACCTACTCGCTACACGCTACTCGCTACACTCTACACCCTACACGCTACACTCTACACTCTACTCCCTACTCTCTACACGCTACACTCTATACCCTACACTCTACACGCTACGCGCTACACGCTACACACTACACACTACACACTACACCTTACACTCTACACGCTACACACTACACGCTACACGCTACACTCTACACCCTACACCCTACTCTACATGCTACACGCTACACGGTACATGATACACGCTACACCCTACACGCTACACGCTACACCCTACACGCTACACGCTACACTCCACACCCTACACGCTACACCCTACACCCTACTCCCTACACTCTACACGCTACACGCTACACCCTACACCCTACACTGTACACCCTACACGCTACACTACACTCTGCTCCCTACTCTCTACACGCTACACTCTATACCCTACACTCTACACGCTACGCGCTACACGCTACACACTACACGCTACACCCTACACGCTACACTTTACACTCTACACGCTACAATCCACACTCTACACACTACACTCTACACCCTACACCCTACACCCTACTCTACATGCTACACGCTACACGCTACATGCTACACCCTACACACTTCACCCTACACCCTACACGCTACACGCTACACGCTACACTCTACACCCTACACTCTACACCCTACACGCTACACGCTACACGCTACACTCTACACGCTAAACGCTACAGCTTATACCCTACACTCTACACCGTACACCCTACACGATACACTCTACACCCTACACGCTACACCCTACACCCTACACCCTACATGCTACACCCTACACTCTACACCCTACACCCTACACGCTACACTCTACACCCTACACCCTACTCTACATGCTACACGCTACACGGTACATGATACACGCTACACCCTACACGCTACACCCTACACGCTACACACTACACGCTACACTCTAAACCCTACACGCTACACCCTACACCCTACTCCCTACACTCTACACGCTACACGCTACACCCTACACCCTACACTGTACACCCTACACCCTGCACGCTACACTCTACACTCTGCTCCCTACTCTCTACACGCTACACTCTACACCCTACACTCTACACGCTACGCGCTACACGCTACACACTACACGCTACACCCTACACGCTACACTTTACACTCTACACGCTACACTCTACACGCTACACTCTACACTCTACACACTACACTCTACACCCTACACCCTACTCTACATGCTACACGCTACACGCTACATGCTACACCCTACACGCTACACCCTACACCCTACACGCTACACTCCACACCCTACACTCTACACCCTACACGCTACACGCTACACGCTACACGCTACACTCTACACGCTAAACGCTACAGCTTATACCATACTCTCTACACCGTACACCCTACACGCTACACTCTACACGCTACACGCTACACCCTACACCCTACACCCTACATGCTACACCCTACACTCTACACCCTACACCCTACACGCTACACTCTACACCCTATGCCCTGCACGCCACACACTACACTCTACACGCTACACCCTACACGCTACACTCTACACGCTACACGCTACACGCTACACTCTACACCCTACACGCTACACTCTACACCCTACACACTACACTCTACACGCTACACGGTACACACTACAAGCTACGCCCTACACCCTACATGCTACATGTTACACTCTACACCCTACACGCTACACTCTACACCCTACACGCTACACCCTACACCCTACACGCTACACACTACACGCTACACTCTACACCCTACACGCTGCACTCTATACGCTACACGGTAAACGCTACACGCTGCACCCTACACCCTACACGCTACACTCTACACGCTACATGCTACACCCTACACTCTACACCCTACACGCTATACGCTACACTCTACACCCTGCACGCTACACGCTACACGCTACACCCTACACGCTACACTCTACACCCTACACGCTACACTCTACATGCTACACGCTACACGCTACACCCTACACGCTACACTCTACACCCTACACGCTACACTCTACACGCTACACGCTACACCCTACACGCTACACTCTACACCCTACATGCTACACCCTACACCCTACACGCTACACTCTACACCCTACACGCTACACCCGACACTCTACACCCTACACCCTACACGCTACTCGCTACACTCTACACCCTACCCGCTACACTCTACACGCTACACGCTACACCCTACACCCTACACGCTACACTCTACACGCTACACGCTACACTCTACACCATACACGCTACACCCTACACTCTACACCCTACACCCTACACGCTATACCCGACACCCTACACCCTACATGCTTCACCCTACACGCTACACTCTACACTCTACACCCTGCACGCTACACCCTACACTCTACACCCTCCACCCTACACGCTACACGCTACACTCTACACGCTACACCCTACACGCTACACGCTACACTCTACACCCTACACGCAACACCCTACACTCTACACCCTACACCCTAAACCCTACACGCTACACCCTACACGCTACACTCTACACCCTACACCCTACACTCTACACCCTACACGCTATACGCTACACTCTACACCCTACACCCTACACACGCTACACGCTACACTCTACACCCTACATGCTACACTCTACACCCTACACCCTACACTCTACACGCTACATGCTACACTCTACACCCTACACCCTACATGATACATGCTACACCCTACACGCTACAGCCTACACGCTACACGCTACACTCTACACCCTACAAGCTACACGCTACACGCTACACCCTACACTCTACACCCTACACCGTACATGCTACACGCTACACTCTACACGCTACAACCTTCACTCTACACCCTACACCCTACATGCTACACTCTACACCCTACACGGTACACCCTACAATCTACACGCTACATGCTACACTCTACACCCTACACGCTACACTCTACACCCTACACACTACACGCTACACTCTACACTCTACACCCTACACGCTACATGCTACACGCTACACTCTACACCCTACACGCTACACGCTAGGGTGTAGAGTGTAATATGTAGCGTGTAGTTTGTAGCGTTTAGCTTGTAGGGTGTAGCGTGTAGCGTGTGGGGTGTAGAGTGTAGCGTGTAGCGTGTAGCATGTAGGGTGTAGGGTGTAGAGTGTAGGGTGTAGGATGTAGAGTGTAGGGTTTAGAGTGTAATGTGTAGCGTGTAGGGTGTAGAGTGTAGGGTGTAGGATGTAGAGTGTAGGGTTTAGAGTGTAATGTGTAGCGTGTAGGGTGTAGCGTGTAGCATGTAGGGTGTAGGGTGTGGAGTGTAGGGTGTAGCGTGTAGGGTGTAGAGTGTAGCGTGTAGCGTGTAGGGTGTAGGGTGTAGAGTGTAGGGTGTAGCGTGTAGGGTGTAGAGTGTAGCGTGTAGGGAGTAGCGTGTAGCGTGCAGGGTGTAGAGTGTAGCGTATAGCGTGTAGGGTGTAGAGTGTAGGGTGTAGCGTGTAGGGTGTAGAGTGTAGGGTGTAGCGTGTAGGGTGTAGAGTTTAGCGTGTAGCGTGTAGGGTGTAGGGTGTAGCGTATAGGGTGTAGAGTGTAGCGTGTAGCGTGTAGGGTGTAGGGTGTAGGGTGTAGCGTGTAGCGTGTAGAGTGTAGGGTGTAGGGTGTAGGGTGTAGCATGTAGAGTGTAGGGTGTAGGGTGTAGCGTGTAGAGTGTAGGGTATAGAGTGTAGCGTCTAGGGTGTAGAGTGTAGCGTGTAGCGTGTAGGGTGTAGAGTTTAGCGTGTAGGGTGTAGAATATAGCGTGTAGAGAGTAGGGTGTAGGGTGTAGAGTGTAGGGTGTAGGGTGTAGAGTGTAACGTGTAGCGTGTAGGGTGTAGCGTGTAGCGTGTAGGGTGTAGGGTGTAGAGTGTAGGGTGTAGCGTGTAGGGTGTAGCGTGTAGCGTGTAGCGTGTAGGGTGTAGGGTGTAGAGTGTAGGGTGTAGCGTGTAGGGTGTAGCGTGTAGCGTGTAGCGTGTAGGGTGTAGGGTGTAGAGTGTAGGGTGTAGTGTGTAGGGTGTAGCGTGTATCGTGTAGCGTGTAGAGTGTAGCGTCTAGCGTATAGGGTGTAGCGTGTAGCGTGTAGATTGTAGCGTGTAGGGTGTAGGGTGTAGCGTGTAGCGTGTAGGGTGCAGATTGTAGCGTGTAGCGTGTAGGGTGTAGGGTGTAGAGTGCAGAGTGTAGGGTGTAGAGTTTAGCGTGTAGGGTGTAGAATATAGCGTGTAGAGAGTAGGGTGTAGGGTGTAGAGTGTAGGGTGTAGGGTGTAGAGTGTAACGTGTAGCGTGTAGGGTGTAGCGTGTAGCGTGTAGGGTGTAGGGTGTAGAGTGTAGGGTGTAGCGTGTAGGGTGTAGCGTGTAGCGTGTAGCGTGTAGGGTGTAGGGTGTAGAGTGTAGGGTGTAGTGTGTAGGGTGTAGCGTGTATCGTGCAGCGTGTAGAGTGTAGCGTCTAGCGTATAGGGTGTAGCGTGTAGCGTGTAGATTGTAGCGTGTAGGGTGTAGGGTGTAGCGTGTAGCGTGTAGGGTGCAGATTGTAGCGTGTAGCGTGTAGGGTGTAGGGTGTAGAGTGCAGAGTGTAGGGTGTAGAGTGTAACGTGTAGTGTGTAGGGTGTAGCGTGTAGCGTGTAGCGTGTAGTGTGTAGCGTGTAGGGTGTAGGGTGTAGAGTGTAGCATGTAGGGTGTAGCATGTAGCGTGTAGGGTGTAGGGTGTATAGTGTAGAGTGTAGCGTGTAGTGTGAAGCATGCAGGGTGTCGGGTATAGCGTGTAGGGTGTAGGGTGTAGAGTGTAGGGTGTAGCGTGTATGGTGTATAGTGTAGCGTGTAGAGTGTAGCGTGTAGGGTGTAGGGTGTAGCGTGTAGCGTGCAGAGTGTAGCGTGTAGGGTGTAGAGTGTAGCGTGTTGCGTGTAGGGTGTAGCGTGTAGGGTGTAGAGTATAGTGTGTAGCGTGTAGGGTGTAGGGTGTAGAGTGTAGGGTGTAGCGTGTAGCGTGTAGGGTGTAGGGTGTAGATTGTAGCGTGTAGGGTGTAGGGTGTAGCGTGTAGCGTGTAGGGTGTAGGGTGTAGAGTGTAGCGTGTAGCGTGTAGGGTGTAGGGTGTAGAGTGTAGAGTGTAGGGTGTAGAGTGTAGCGTGTAGAGTGTAGGGTGTAGAGTGTAGGGTGTAGAGTGTAACGTGTAGCGTGTATTGTGTAGCGTGTAGCATGTAGGGTGTAGCGTGTAGCGTGTAGGGTGCAGGGTGTAGAGTGTAGGGTGTAGGGTGTAGAGTGTAACGTGTAGCGTGTAGGGTGTAGCATGTAGCGTGTAGGGTGTAGGGTGTAGAGTGTAACGTGTAGCGTGTAGGGTGTAGCGTGTAGCGTGTAGGGTGTAGCGTGTAGTGTGTAGCGTGTAGAGTGTAGGGTGTAGAGTGTAGCGTGTAGGTTGTAGCATGTAGCGTGTAGGGTGTAGGGTGTAGAGTGTAGAGTGTAGCGTCTAGCGTATAGGGTGTAGCGTGTAGATTGTAGCGTGTAGGGTGTAGGGTGTAGGGTGTAGCGTGTAGCGTGTAGGGTGTAGATTGTAGCGTGTAGCGTGTAGGGTGTAGGGTGTAGAGTGCAGAGTGTAGGGTGTAGAGTGTAACGTGTAGTGTGTAGGGTGTAGCGTGTAGCGTGTAGCGTGTAGTGTGTAGCGTGTAGGGTGTAGGGTGTAGAGTGTAGCATGTAGGGTGTAGCATGTAGCGTGTAGGGTGTAGGGTGTATAGTGTAGAGTGTAGCGTGTAGTGTGAAGCATGCAGGGTGTAGGGTGTCGGGTATAGCGTGTAGGGTGTAGGGTGTAGAGTGTAGGGTGTAGCGTGTATGGTGTAGAGTGTAGCGTGTAGAGTGTAGCGTGTAGGGTGTAGCGTGTAGCGTGCAGAGTGTAGCGTGTAGGGTGTAGAGTGTAGCGTGTTGCGTGTAGGGTGTAGCGTGTAGGGTGTAGAGTATAGTGTGTAGCGTGTAGGGTGTAGGGTGTAGGAGTGTAGGGTGTACCGTGTAGCGTGTAGGGTGTAGGGTGTAGATTGTAGCGTGTAGGGTGTAGGGTGTAGATTGTAGCGTGTAGGGTGTAGGGTGTAGAGTGTAGCGTGTAGCGTGTAGGGTGTAGGGTGTAGAGTGTAGAGTGTAGGGTGTAGAGTGTAGCGTGTAGAGTGTAGGGTGTAGAGTGTAGGGTGTAGAGTGTAACGTGTAGCGTGTATTGTGTAGCGTGTAGCATGTAGGGTGTAGCGTGTAGCGTGTAGGGTGCAGGGTGTAGAGTGTAGCGTGTAGGGTGTAGAGTGTAACGTGTAGCGTGTAGGGTGTAGCGTGTAGCGTGTAGGGTGTAGGGTGTGGAGTGTAACGTGTAGCGTGTAGGGTGTAGCGTGTAGGGTGTAGCGTGTAGTGTGTAGCGTGTAGAGTGTAGGGTGTAGAGTGTAGCGTGTAGGTTGTAGCATGTAGCGTGTAGGGTGTAGGGTGTAGAGTGTAGAGTGTAGCGTGTAGGGTGCAGCATGTAGGGTGTAGGGTGTAGGGTGTAGAGTGTAGAGTGTAGCGTGTAGGGTGCAGCATGTAGGGTGTAGGGTGTCGGGTATAGCGTGTAGGGTGTAGGGTGTAGAGTGAAGGGTGTAGGGTGTAGAGTGTAGAGTGTAGCGTGTAGGGTGCAGCATGTAGGGTGTAGGGTGTCGGGTATAGCGTGTAGGGTGTAGCGTGCAGGGTGTAGGGTGTAGCGTGTAGGGTGTAGAGTGTAGCGTGTAGGGTGTAGAGTGTAGCGTGTTGCGTGTAGGGTGTAGAGTGTAGCGTGTAGCGTGTAGCGTGTAGAGTGTAGCGTGTAGAGTGTAGCGTGTAGCGTGTAGCGTGTAGAGTGTAGGGTGTAGCGTGTAGGGTGTAGAGTGTAGGGTGTAGCGTGTAGGGTGTAGAGTGTAGCGTGTAGCGTGTAGCGTGTAGGGTGTAGGGTGTAGGGTGTAGCGTGTAGGGTGTAGAGTGTAGCGTGTAGGGTGTAGGCTGTAGGGTGTAGCGTGTAGTGTGTAGAGTGTAGCGTGTAGCGTGTAGGGTGTAGCGTGTAGCATGTATCGTGTAGCGTGTAGCATGTAGAGTGTAGGGTGTAGGGTGTAGGGTGTAGCATGTAGAGTGTAGGGTGTAGGGTGTAGCGTGTAGAGTGTAGGGTATAGAGTGTAGCGTGTAGCGTGTAGAGAGTAGGGTGTAGAGTGTAGAGTGTAGCGTGTAGGGTGTAGAGTGTAGCGTGTAGAGTGTATTGTGTAGAATGTAGAGTGTAGCATGTAGCGTGTAGAGTGTAGGGTGTAGAGTGTAGCGTGTAGGGTGTAGAGTGTAGCGTGTAGAGTGTAGCGAGTAGGGTGTAGCGTGTCGGTTGTAGGGTGTAGGGTGTAGCGTGTAGTTTGTAGGGAGTAGGGTGTAGGTTCTTGCGTGTAGGGTGTAGAGTGTAGCGTGTAGCGTGTAGAGTGTAGCGTGTAGGGTGTAGGGTGTAGCGTGTAGTGTGTAGGGTGTGGGGTGTAGAGTGTAGGGTGTAGCATGTAGGGTGTAGGGTGTAGGGTGTAGCATGTAGGGTGTAGAGTGTAGCGTGTAGGGTGTACGGTGTAGAGTGTAGGGTATAAGCTGTAGCGTTTAGCGTGTAGGGTGTAGCGTGTAGCGTGTAGGGTGTAGAGTGTAGCGTGTAGGGTGTAGAGTATAGCATGTAGAGAGTAGGGTGTAGGGTGTAGGGTGTAGAGTGTAACGTGTAGCATGTAGGGTGTAGCGTGTAGCGTGTAGGGTGTAGGGTGTAGAGTGTAGGGTGAAGGGTGTAGCGTGTAGCGTGTAGCGTGTAGGGTGTAGGGTGTAGATTGTAGCGTGTAGGGTGCAGGGTGTAGAGTGTAGCGTGTAGGGTGTAGAGTGTAACGTGTAGCGTGTAGGGTGTAGCGTGTAGGGTGTAGGGTGTGAAGTGTAACGTGTAGCGTGTAGGGTGTAGCGTGTAGCGTGTAGGGTGTAGCGTGTAGCGTGTAGTGTGTAGCGTGTAGAGTGTAGGGTGTAGAGTGTAGCGTGTAGGGTGTAGCATGTAGCGTGTAGGGTGTAGGGTGTAGAGTGTAGAGTGTAGCGTGTAGGGTGAAGCATGTAGGGTGTAGGGTGTCGGGTATAGCGTGTAGGGTGTAGGGTGTAGAGTGTAGGGTGTAGCGTGTATGGTGTAGTGTAGCGTGTAGCGTGCAGAGCATAGCGTGTAGGGTGTAGCGTGTAGCGTGCAGAGTGTAGCGTGTAGGGTGTAGAGTGTAGCGTGTTGCGTGTAGGGTGTAGAGTGTAGCGTGTAGCGTGTATAGTGTAGAGTGTAGCGTGTAGCGTGTAGAGTGTAGCGTGTAGGGTGTAGAGCATAGCGTGTAGCGTGTAGGGTGTAGGGTGTAGCGTGTAGCGTGTAGTGTGTAGCGTGTAGGGTGTAGGATGTAGAGTGTAGCGTGTAGGGTGTAGAGTGCAGAGTGTAGGGTGTAGAGTGTAGCGTGTAGAGTGTAGGGTGTAGAGTGTAGGGTGTAGAGTGTAACGTGTAGTGTGTAGGGTGTAGCGTGTAGCGTGTAGGGTGTAGCGTGTAGCGTGTAGGGAGCAGGGTGTAGAGTGTAGCGTGTAGGGTGTAGAGTGTAACGTGTAGTGTGTAGGGTGTAGTGTGTAGGGTGTAGGGTGTAGAGTGTAACGTGTAGCGTGTAGGGTGTAGCGTGTAGCGTGTAGGGTGTAGCGTGTAGCGTGTAGTGTGTAGTGTGTAGGGTGTAGGGTGTAGAGTGTAGCGTGTTGCGTGTAGGGTGTAGAGTGTAGCGTGTAGAGTGTAGCGTGTAGCGTGTAGCGTGTAGGGTGTAGAGTGTAGCGTGTTGCGTGTAGGGTGTAGAGTGTAGCGTGTAGAGTGTAGCGTGTAGCGTGTAGCGTGTAGAGTGCAGCGTGTAGGGTGTAGAGTATAGTGTGTAGCGTGTAGGGTGTATGGTGTAGAGTGTAGAGTGTAGCATGTAGCGTGTAGCGTGTAGAGTGTAGCGTGTAGGGTGTAGAGTGTAGCATGTTGCATGTAGGGTGTACAGTGTAGCGTGTAGCGTGTAGAGTGTAGGGTGTAGAGTGTAGCGTGTAGCGTGTAGAGTGTAGGGTGTAGAGTGTAGCGTGTTGCGTGTAGAGTGTAGCGTGTAGCGTGTAGGTTGTAGAATGTAGCGTGTAGCGTGTAGGGTGTAGGGTGTAGCGTGTAGCGTGTAGAGTGTAGAGTGTAGCGTGTAGCATGTAGAGTGTAGAGTGTAGCGTGTAGGGTGTAGAGTGTAGCGCGTAGCGTGTAGGGTGTGGGGTGTAGAGTGTAGCGTGTAGCGTGTAGAGTGTACGGTGTAGAGTGTAGGGTGTAGCGTGTAGGGTGTAGAGTGTGGCGTGTAGCGTGTAGCGTGTAGGGTGTAGGGTGTAGATTGTAGCGTGTAGGGTGCAGGGTGTAGAGTGTAGCGTGTAGGGTGTAGAGTGTAACGTGTAGCGTGTAGGGTGTAGCGTGTAGCGTGTAGGGTGTAGGGTGTAGAGTGTAACGTGTAGCGTGTAGGGTGTAGCGTGTAGCGTGTAGGGTGTAGCGTGTAGCGTGTAGTGTGTAGCGTGTAGAGTGTAGGGTGTAGAGTGTAGCGTGTAGGGTGTAGCATGTAGCGTGTAGGGTGTAGGGTGTAGAGTGTAGAGTGTAGCGTTTAGGGTGAAGCATGTAGGGTGTAGGGTGTCGGGTATAGCGTGTAGGGTGTAGGGTGTAGAGTGTAGGGTGTAGCATGTATGGTGTAGAGTGTAGCGTGTAGCGTGCAGAGTATAGCGTGTAGGGTGTAGCGTGTAGCGTGCAGAGTGTAGCGTGTAGGGTATAGATTGTAGCGTGTTGCGTGTAGGGTGTAGAGTGTAGCGTGTAGCGTGTAGAGTGTAGAGTGTAGCGTGTAGCGTGTAGAGTGTAGCGTGTAGGGTGTAGAGTATAGCGTGTAGCGTGTAGGGTGTAGAGTGTAGAGTGTAGCATGCAGCGTGTAGCGTGTAGCGTGTAGCGTGTAGCGTGTAGAGTGTAGGGTGTAGCGTGTAGAGTGTAGGGTGTAGAGTGTAGCGTGTAGCGTGTAGAGTGTAGAGTGTAGCGTGTAGGGTGTAGAGTGTAGCGTGTAGCGTGTAGGGTGTAGGGTGTAGAGTGTAGCGTGTGGCGTGTAGAGTGTAGCGTGTAGCGTGTAGGTTGTAGAGTGTAGCGTGTAGCGTGTAGGGTGTAGGGTGTAGCGTGTAGCGTGTAGTGTAGAGTGTAGCGTGTAGCATGTAGAGTGTAGAGTGTAGCGTGTAGGGTGTAGAGTGTAACGTGTAGCGTGTAGGGTGTAGCGTGTAGCGTGTAGGGTGTAGGGTGTAGAGTGTAACGTGTAGCGTGTAGGGTGTAGCGTGTAGCGTGTAGTGTGTAGCGTGTAGAGTGTAGGGTGTAGAGTGTAGCGTGTAGGGTGTAGCATGTAGCGTGTAGGGTGTAGGGTGTAGAGTGTAGAGTGTAGCGTTTAGGGTGAAGCATGTAGGGTGTAGGGTGTCGGGTATAGCGTGTAGGGTGTAGGGTGTGGAGTGTAGGGTGTAGCGTGTATGGTGTAGAGTGTAGCGTGTAGCGTGCAGAGTATAGCGTGTAGGGTGTAGCGTGTAGCGTGCAGAGTGTAGCGTGTAGGGTATAGATTGTAGCGTGTTGCGTGTAGGGTGTAGAGTGTAGCGTGTAGCGTGTAGAGTGTAGAGTGTAGCGTGTAGCGTGTAGAGTGTAGGGTGTAGAGTGTAGAGTGTAGCATGTAGCGTGTAGCGTGTAGAGTGTAGCGTGTAGCGTGTAGAGTGTAGAGTGTAGCGTGTAGCATGTAGAGTGTAGAGTGTAGCGTGTAGGGTGTAGAGTGTAGCGCGTAGCGTGTAGGGTGTGGGGTGTAGAGTGTAGCGTGTAGCGTGTAGAGTGTACGGTGTAGAGTGTAGGGTGTAGCGTGTAGGGTGTAGAGTGTGGCGTGTAGCGTGTAGCGTGTAGGGTGTAGGGTGTAGATTGTAGCGTGTAGGGTGCAGGGTGTAGAGTGTAGCGTGTAGGGTGTAGAGTGTAACATGTAGCATGTAGGGTGTAGCGTGTAGCGTGTAGGGTGTAGGGTGTAGAGTGTAACGTGTAGCGTGTAGGGTGTAGCGTGTAGCGTGTAGGGTGTAGCGTGTAGCGTGTAGTTTGTAGCGTGTAGAGTGTAGGGTGTAGAGTGTAGCGTGTAGGGTGTAGCATGTAGCGTGTAGGGTGTAGGGTGTAGAGTGTAGAGTGTAGCGTTTAGGGTGAAGCATGTAGGGTGTAGGGTGTCGGGTATAGCGTGTAGGGTGTAGGGTGTAGAGTGTAGGGTGTAGCGTGTATGGTGTAGAGTGTAGCGTGTAGCGTGCAGAGTATAGCGTGTAGGGTGTAGCGTGTAGCGTGCAGAGTGTAGCGTGTAGGGTATAGATTGTAGCGTGTTGCGTGTAGGGTGTAGAGTGTAGCGTGTAGCGTGTAGAGTGTAGAGTGTAGCGTGTAGCGTGTAGAGTGTAGCGTGTAGGGTGTAGAGTATAGCGTGTAGCGTGTAGGGTGTAGGGTGTAGAGTGTAGAGTGTAGCATGTAGCGTGTAGCGTGTAGAGTGTAGCGTGTAGCGTGTAGAGTGTAGGGTGTAGCGTGTAGAGTGTAGGGTGTAGAGTGTAGCGTGTAGCGTGTAGAGTGTAGAGTGTAGCGTGTAGGGTGTAGAGTGTAGCGTGTAGCGTGTAGGGTGTAGGGTGTAGAGTGTAGCGTGTGGCGTGTAGAGTGTAGCGTGTAGCGTGTAGGTTGTAGAGTGTAGCGTGTAGCGTGTAGCGTGTAGGGTGTAGGGTGTAGCGTGTAGCGTGTAGAGTGTAGAGTGTAGCGTGTAGCATGTAGAGTGTAGCGTGTAGGGTGTAGAGTGTAACGTGTAGCGTGTAGGGTGTAGCGTGTAGCGTGTAGGGTGTAGGGTGTAGAGTGTAACGTGTAGCGTGTAGGGTGTAGCGTGTAGCGTGTAGTGTGTAGCGTGTAGAGTGTAGGGTGTAGAGTGTAGCGTGTAGGGTGTAGCATGTAGCGTGTAGGGTGTAGGGTGTAGAGTGTAGAGTGTAGCGTTTAGGGTGAAGCATGTAGGGTGTAGGGTGTCGGGTATAGCGTGTAGGGTGTAGGGTGTAGAGTCTAGGGTGTAGCGTGTATGGTGTAGAGTGTAGCGTGTAGCGTGCAGAGTATAGCGTGTAGGGTGTAGCGTGTAGCGTGCAGAGTGTAGCGTGTAGGGTATAGATTGTAGCGTGTTGCGTGTAGGGTGTAGAGTGTAGCGTGTAGCGTGTAGCGTGTAGAGTGTAGGGTGTAGAGTGTAGAGTGTAGCATGTAGCGTGTAGCGTGTAGAGTGTAGCGTGTAGCGTGTAGAGTGTAGAGTGTAGCGTGTAGCATGTAGAGTGTAGAGTGTAGCGTGTAGGGTGTAGAGTGTAGCGCGTAGCGTGTAGGGTGTGGGGTGTAGAGTGTAGCGTGTAGCGTGTAGAGTGTACGGTGTAGAGTGTAGGGTGTAGCGTGTAGGGTGTAGAGTGTGGCGTGTAGCGTGTAGCGTGTAGGGTGTAGGGTGTAGATTGTAGCGTGTAGGGTGCAGGGTGTAGAGTGTAGCGTGTAGGGTGTAGAGTGTAACGTGTAGCGTGTAGGGTGTAGCGTGTAGCGTGTAGGGTGTAGGGTGTAGAGTGTAACGTGTAGCGTGTAGGGTGTAGCGTGTAGGGTGTAGCGTGTAGCGTGTAGTGTGTAGCGTGTAGAGTGTAGCGTGTAGCGTGTAGAGTGTAGAGTGTAGCGTGTAGCATGTAGAGTGTAGAGTGTAGCGTGTAGGGTGTAGAGTGTAGCGCGTAGCGTGTAGGGTGTGGGGTGTAGAGTGTAGCGTGTAGCGTGTAGAGTGTACGGTGTAGAGTGTAGGGTGTAGCGTGTAGGGTGTAGAGTGTGGCGTGTAGCGTGTAGCGTGTAGGGTGTAGATTGTAGCGTGTAGGGTGCAGGGTGTAGAGTGTAGCGTGTAGGGTGTAGAGTGTAACATGTAGCATGTAGGGTGTAGCGTGTAGCGTGTAGGGTGTAGGGTGTAGAGTGTAACGTGTAGCGTGTAGGGTGTAGCGTGTAGCGTGTAGGGTGTAGCGTGTAGCGTGTAGTTTGTAGCGTGTAGAGTGTAGGGTGTAGAGTGTAGCGTGTAGGGTGTAGCATGTAGCGTGTAGGGTGTAGGGTGTAGAGTGTAGAGTGTAGCGTTTAGGGTGAAGCATGTAGGGTGTAGGGTGTCGGGTATAGCGTGTAGGGTGTAGGGTGTAGAGTGTAGGGTGTAGCGTGTATGGTGTAGAGTGTAGCGTGTAGCGTGCAGAGTATAGCGTGTAGGGTGTAGCGTGTAGCGTGCAGAGTGTAGCGTGTAGGGTATAGATTGTAGCGTGTTGCGTGTAGGGTGTAGAGTGTAGCGTGTAGCGTGTAGAGTGTAGAGTGTAGCGTGTAGCGTGTAGAGTGTAGCGTGTAGGGTGTAGAGTATAGCGTGTAGCGTGTAGGGTGTAGGGTGTAGAGTGTAGAGTGTAGCATGTAGCGTGTAGCGTGTAGAGTGTAGCGTGTAGCGTGTAGAGTGTAGGGTGTAGCGTGTAGAGTGTAGGGTGTAGAGTGTAGCGTGTAGCGTGTAGAGTGTAGAGTGTAGCGTGTAGGGTGTAGAGTGTAGCGTGTAGCGTGTAGGGTGTAGGGTGTAGAGTGTAGCGTGTGGCGTGTAGAGTGTAGCGTGTAGCGTGTAGGTTGTAGAGTGTAGCGTGTAGCGTGTAGGGTGTAGGGTGTAGCGTGTAGCGTGTAGAGTGTAGAGTGTAGCGTGTAGCATGTAGAGTGTAGCGTGTAGGGTGTAGAGTGTAACGTGTAGCGTGTAGGGTGTAGCGTGTAGCGTGTAGGGTGTAGGGTGTAGAGTGTAACGTGTAGCGTGTAGGGTGTAGCGTGTAGCGTGTAGTGTGTAGCGTGTAGAGTGTAGGGTGTAGAGTGTAGCGTGTAGGGTGTAGCATGTAGCGTGTAGGGTGTAGGGTGTAGAGTGTAGAGTGTAGCGTTTAGGGTGAAGCATGTAGGGTGTAGGGTGTCGGGTATAGCGTGTAGGGTGTAGGGTGTAGAGTCTAGGGTGTAGCGTGTATGGTGTAGAGTGTAGCGTGTAGCGTGCAGAGTATAGCGTGTAGGGTGTAGCGTGTAGCGTGCAGAGTGTAGCGTGTAGGGTATAGATTGTAGCGTGTTGCGTGTAGGGTGTAGAGTGTAGCGTGTAGCGTGTAGAGTGTAGAGTGTAGCGTGTAGCGTGTAGAGTGTAGGGTGTAGAGTGTAGAGTGTAGCATGTAGCGTGTAGCGTGTAGAGTGTAGCGTGTAGCGTGTAGAGTGTAGAGTGTAGCGTGTAGCATGTAGAGTGTAGAGTGTAGCGTGTAGGGTGTAGAGTGTAGCGCGTAGCGTGTAGGGTGTGGGGTGTAGAGTGTAGCGTGTAGCGTGTAGAGTGTACGGTGTAGAGTGTAGGGTGTAGCGTGTAGGGTGTAGAGTGTGGCGTGTAGCGTGTAGCGTGTAGGGTGTAGGGTGTAGATTGTAGCGTGTAGGGTGCAGGGTGTAGAGTGTAGCGTGTAGGGTGTAGAGTGTAACGTGTAGCGTGTAGGGTGTAGCGTGTAGCGTGTAGGGTGTAGGGTGTAGAGTGTAACGTGTAGCGTGTAGGGTGTAGCGTGTAGGGTGTAGCGTGTAGCGTGTAGTGTGTAGCGTGTAGAGTGTAGGGTGTAGAGTGTAGCGTGTAGGGTGTAGCATGTAGCGTGTAGGGTGTAGGGTGTAGAGTGTAGAGTGTAGCGTTTAGGGTGAAGCATGTAGGGTGTAGGGTGTCGGGTATAGCGTGTAGGGTGTAGGGTGTAGAGTGTAGGGTGTAGCGTGTATGGTGTAGAGTGTAGCGTGTAGCGTGCAGAGTATAGCGTGTAGGGTGTAGCGTGTAGCGTGCAGAGTGTAGCGTGTAGGGTATAGATTGTAGCGTGTTGCGTGTAGGGTGTAGAGTGTAGCGTGTAGCGTGTAGAGTGTAGAGTGTAGCGTGTAGCGTGTAGAGTGTAGAGTGTAGCGTGTAGGGTGTAGAGTATAGCGTGTAGCGTGTAGGGTGTAGGGTGTAGAGTGTAGAGTGTAGCATGTAGCGTGTAGCGTGTAGAGTGTAGCGTGTAGCGTGTAGAGTGTAGGGTGTAGCGTGTAGAGTGTAGGGTGTAGAGTGTAGCGTGTAGCGTGTAGAGTGTAGAGTGTAGCGTGTAGGGTGTAGAGTGTAGCGTGTAGCGTGTAGGGTGTAGGGTGTAGAGTGTAGCGTGTGGCGTGTAGAGTGTAGCGTGTAGCGTGTAGGTTGTAGAGTGTAGCGTGTAGTGTGTAGGGTGTAGGGTGTAGCGTGTAGCGTGTAGAGTGTAGAGTGTAGCGTGTAGCATGTAGAGTGTAGAGTGTAGCGTGTAGGGTGTAGAGTGTAACGTGTAGCGTGTAGGGTGTAGCGTGTAGCGTGTAGGGTGTAGAGTGTAACGTGTAGCGTGTAGGGTGTAGCGTGTAGCGTGTAGTGTGTAGCGTGTAGAGTGTAGGGTGTAGAGTGTAGCGTGTAGGGTGTAGCATGTAGCGTGTAGGGTGTAGGGTGTAGAGTGTAGAGTGTAGCGTTTAGGGTGAAGCATGTAGGGTGTAGGGTGTCGGGTATAGCGTGTAGGGTGTAGGGTGTAGAGTGTAGGGTGTAGCGTGTATGGTGTAGAGTGTAGCGTGTAGCGTGCAGAGTATAGCATGTAGGGTGTAGCGTGTAGCGTGCAGAGTGTAGCGTGTAGGGTATAGATTGTAGCGTGTTGCGTGTAGGGTGTAGAGTGTAGCGTGTAGCGTGTAGAGTGTAGAGTGTAGCGTGTAGCGTGTAGAGTGTAGGGTGTAGAGTGTAGAGTGTAGCATGTAGCGTGTAGGTTGTAGAGTGTAGCGTGTAGTGTGTAGGGTGTAGGGTGTAGCGTGTAGCGTGTAGAGTGTAGAGTGTAGCGTGTAGCATGTAGAGTGTAGAGTGTAGCGTGTAGGGTGTAGAGTGTAACGTGTAGCGTGTAGGGTGTAGCGTGTAGCGTGTAGGGTGTAGAGTGTAACGTGTAGCGTGTAGGGTGTAGCGTGTAGCGTGTAGTGTGTAGCGTGTAGAGTGTAGGGTGTAGAGTGTAGCGTGTAGGGTGTAGCATGTAGCGTGTAGGGTGTAGGGTGTAGAGTGTAGAGTGTAGCGTTTAGGGTGAAGCATGTAGGGTGTAGGGTGTCGGGTATAGCGTGTAGGGTGTAGGGTGTAGAGTGTAGGGTGTAGCGTGTATGGTGTAGAGTGTAGCGTGTAGCGTGCAGAGTATAGCATGTAGGGTGTAGCGTGTAGCGTGCAGAGTGTAGCGTGTAGGGTATAGATTGTAGCGTGTTGCGTGTAGGGTGTAGAGTGTAGCGTGTAGCGTGTAGAGTGTAGAGTGTAGCGTGTAGCGTGTAGAGTGTAGGGTGTAGAGTGTAGAGTGTAGCATGTAGCGTGTAGCGTGTAGAGTGTAGCGTGTAGCGTGTAGAGTGTAGGGTGTAGCGTGTAGAGTGTAGGGTGTAGAGTGTAGCGTGTAGCGTGTAGGGTGTAGGGTGTAGAGTGTAGCGTGTAGAGTGTACGGTGTAGAGTGTAGGGTGTAGCGTGTAGGGTGTAGAGTGTGGCGTGTAGCGTGTAGCGTGTAGGGTGTAGGGTGTAGATTGTAGCGTGTAGGGTGCAGGGTGTAGAGTGTAGCGTGTAGGGTGTAGAGTGTAACGTGTAGCGTGTAGGGTGTAGCGTGTAGCGTGTAGGGTGTAGGGTGTAGAGTGTAACGTGTAGCGTGTAGGGTGTAGCGTGTAGGGTGTAGCGTGTAGCGTGTAGTGTGTAGCGTGTAGAGTGTAGGGTGTAGAGTGTAGCGTGTAGGGTGTAGCATGTAGCGTGTAGGGTGTAGGGTGTAGAGTGTAGAGTGTAGCATTTAGGGTGAAGCATGTAGGGTGTAGGGTGTCGGGTATAGCGTGTAGGGTGTAGGGTGTAGAGTGTAGGGTGTAGCGTGTATGGTGTAGAGTGTAGCGTGTAGCGTGCAGAGTATAGCGTGTAGGGTGTAGCGTGTAGCGTGCAGAGTGTAGCGTGTAGGGTATAGATTGTAGCGTGTTGCGTGTAGGGTGTAGAGTGTAGCGTGTAGCGTGTAGAGTGTAGAGTGTAGCGTGTAGCGTGTAGAGTGTAGAGTGTAGCGTGTAGGGTGTAGAGTATAGCGTGTAGCGTGTAGGGTGTAGGGTGTAGAGTGTAGAGTGTAGCATGTAGCGTGTAGCGTGTAGAGTGTAGCGTGTAGCGTGTAGAGTGTAGGGTGTAGCGTGTAGAGTGTAGGGTGTAGAGTGTAGCGTGTAGCGTGTAGAGTGTAGAGTGTAGCGAGTAGGGTGTATAGTGTAGCGTGTAGCGTGTAGGGTGTAGGGTGTAGAGTGTAGCGTGTGGCGTGTAGAGTGTAGCGTGTAGCGTGTAGGTTGTAGAGTGTAGCGTGTAGTGTGTAGGGTGTAGGGTGTAGCGTGTAGCGTGTAGAGTGTAGAGTGTAGCGTGTAGCATGTAGAGTGTAGAGTGTAGCG
Source organism: Ranitomeya variabilis (assembly GCF_051348905.1). Taxonomy (NCBI): domain Eukaryota; kingdom Metazoa; phylum Chordata; class Amphibia; order Anura; family Dendrobatidae; genus Ranitomeya; species Ranitomeya variabilis. Next base: position 815,117 of record NW_027507984.1, on the reverse strand, counting down.
TGTAGGGTGTAGAGTGTAACGTGTAGCGTGTAGGGTGTAGCGTGTAGGGTGTAGAGTGTAACGTGTAGCGTATAGGGTGTAGCGTGTAGCGTGTAGTGTGTAGCGTGTAGAGTGTAGGGTGTAGAGTGTAGCGTGTAGGGTGTAGCATGTAGCGTGTAGGGTGTAGGGTGTAGAGTGTAGAGTGTAGCGTTTAGGGTGAAGCATGTAGGGTGTAGGGTGTCGGGTATAGCGTGTAGGGTGTAGGGTGTAGAGTGTAGGGTGTAGCGTGTATGGTGTAGAGTGTAGCGTGTAGCGTGCAGAGTATAGCGTGTAGGGTGTAGCGTGTAGCGTGCAGAGTGTAGCGTGTAGGGTATAGATTGTAGCGTGTTGCGTGTAGGGTGTAGAGTGTAGCGTGTAGCGTGTAGAGTGTAGAGTGTAGCGTGTAGCGTGTAGAGTGTAGGGTGTAGAGTGTAGAGTGTAGCATGTAGCGTGTAGCGTGTAGAGTGTAGCGTGTAGCGTGTAGAGTGTAGGGTGTAGCGTGTAGAGTGTAGGGTGTAGAGTGTAGCGTGTAGCGTGTAGGGTGTAGGGTGTAGAGTGTAGCGTGTAGCGTGTAGAGTGTACGGTGTAGAGTGTAGGGTGTAGCGTGTAGGGTGTAGAGTGTAGCGTGTAGCGTGTAGCGTGTAGGGTTAAGCTACACACTACACACTAAACACAAAAAGAAAAGGATATGCAAACCAATGGGATCCACGTTAAATAGTCAATTTTATTGTACAAAAATAGTAATCCACAAACAGAACCAGGCAAAACATACATTTAAAAACATTTAAAACACTAGTATGGCTGAATAGGCCATAAGTAATTTTACCCGAGGGAATGAAGGAAGCTAATACTTTACAGCATATGTGAGACAGGAGAAATAACCAGAGAGAAAAAATTGCTAGGTATGCGGGTACACCAATCTTAGTCAAATCTACATATAAGAAGCCTATTGTTTACTGCCAACTGTGACCCCCTGAGTACTATGACAGGAAACATATACTCCAGCCTAGTATCTGGAAGAAATACATCATGGATCCTATTTTGTTCAACACAGCATGCGAGCGCACAGTTGGTAAGCAAATGAAAGCAGACCCCTATAGAAAGGTAATCAGGGAAATAGATATGCTGCAGTACTACAAAATCCTAGTTATTTGGATAAATGTATGCATACAGACGCCTTGTGGAAATACAAAGAATCGGGGGGGCGTGGCCAGCGCTGAGACAGAGAGGATGTCTTAGCTGTGAGCTCTGCACTGGGGCCGCCTAATTAAGAGATAATATCAAGCACATCTCCGAGATTCCACTAAAAAGTTACAGCCCCCAGCATCGGAATATCTGCTGCACCTATTGATACAAGTCTGATATGGCTGACCGCAACAATCGCGGAGAAAAAGGCACTAGCAGAGACCGCTGCAGCACTGAGATGAAAATCCAAGATGGCGGCGCCGGCTCGCCGCACACTGAAGGGACAAGTCCAGGAAGTGCAGACAAGTCCCGTAAACTCAGCCGCGGGCGCCTGTTTTACAGGGTGACACCTCAAAGGCAGAAACATGCTGCCTTCAAAGCGAGAACAAACCCGCGGTCCTCGCAGAAGAGGTCGGCGGCGGCCGCGAGCGATAAGAAGCGGGGAGAGCCGCTGGAGGAAAGCCCTGCGCGGGGCTCCCGCTCTCGCTCGTCTTCTCGCGAGAGCCGCCATCTTGAAAAGGAGAACGAGCGCTCTCAGTTATATAGCGCCGGAAAGACTGTTAAACACCCGCAAGTTAATTTAACCGCTACCACACAGTGCATAACGCCGGTTAAGGGGTCTACATCATGCCCTGACATATCATTAATATCTGATGCTCCCTTTACCCCATCAGTCCCAGGGGAGGATGCTTGTGATAAATATAGCGCCGGATCTGATAATAGTACCAGCCCCATTATGGTGCCAGCCAGCACCCATGACACTTCCTATCCCAGAGAGAATATCCTGGTTGCTGCAGCACAGGAGAACCCTCAAAATAAGGAGTCAGTTTATATACATTCTCCTAAGGATCTCAGCAGCCCAAAACTTGCTGATACTCTTTTACAAACATTATCTGATGTGAATGCCTCTAATAAGAGTGCATCAGAAATTTTCATTAAGAACATTATTCTTCTTTTGGCTCAATCTTTCCAATCACAATTAGAATCTCACAATCTCTCCCTCCGCAAAGATATAGATAACCTTGGACAACGTGTGGACCACCTGGAACGGAAAATGGGGGAACTGGTGGAATCCCATAATAAATTGATTGACGCCCATTATAATCTGGAAGATGAGGTGGCCCAAATAAAATCAAAACAAGTTGAACAAGAGGATAGGAGCAGACGTAGTAACTTAAAATTCAGAGGAATACCAGAGTCAGTCAAAGACCGTGATCTGACTGAATATACCCAAAAAATGCTCCACACAATTCTCCCTAAAGCTTCAAGGGGTGATCTAACGCTGGAACGCATTCACAGGCTACCCAAATCCAAATACGCACCAACTTCAGCTCCTAGAGACGTCATAGCCTGTTTCCACTATTTCCAAATTAAAGAAGAAATTCTCAGGAAAAGCAGACAATTACCAAAATTTACCGACCCCCTACAGCAAGATAAAGATTTTTGCAGACTTTTCAAGGGCCACACTACAAAAACGGAGAGAGTACATTCCTGTCACTGACCATCTTAGGAATAACAAGATACTGTATAAATGGGGTTTTCCAACTAAATTGATCGTGATTAAGGAGGATGTCACTTTTGCGCTAACTGACTTAAATAACTCTGACAAATTTATTCATGATCTAGGCCTGCCTCCCATAGAGAGATCAAGTTCTGGACACAAAGACAGCGGAGTTTCTGATCATCTTCCAAGGCATGTCAAGCCCTCGTGGATCACGAAGAAAAACAGATGAAGCTCTTGAACTATGTTGTTAGGCTGGCCCCCCTCACTTGGCCCTTAATTTCACCCCCTGAACTTTAAATGAGTACCTACTCATTTACACACACACTTCGGTGTGCATTAACTGTTGGTTTTCTAACCCACTTTCTTGCTGGTTGCAATTATGTTATTTTTGTTTTTTGTCTATGTGCAGGTCTGTGTGCGCTTCTACTAAGCGGAAATCGTCGTTTGCCTTTGCTCTCATCTGATCTGGAGGGGCTCATCATCACCATCACTGTCATGGTGTGGATACAGGTTCTGTGCAGGTTGCCTCTTTTGTTTCTACAGGATCTGCTGGTCTCACTGATCTCCCTCTCTGTGGGCAATTCTAAATGTAAACATAGCCGTAACTACATAACTCACAAACACCACTACTATGTCTTTAAATATTGTGTCCTATAACGTGAATGGTTTGAACTACCCCTACAAGAGATTTGCTCTTTGGAAAGATATGCGTAGACTTAAAGCTGATATAGTCCTGCTACAAGAAACTCTATTAGAATCTGATAATCATAGACTCCATAATAAACATTTTTCGCAAATATTCTTTTCAAACAGTAAAAAGAAAAAAGCGGGGGTTGCGATAGCCATTCACAAGGATTTACCTTTTAAAATAATAGACACAATGAAGGACGAGGAAGGTAGACAAATCACTATTAAGGGAAAATTGGGAGATGTTAATTTCACCATTGCTAACATACATGCCCCCAATTCAAGTCAAATTCGCTTTCTTAATAGATTCAAAAAAAAATTGGAGGACTTCAGTGAGGGTCATGTTGTATGGGGCGGGGATTTTAATCATATTGTTGATCCCCATTTGGATTGCTCCCACCCGCTGACCTATTATAAAAAACAAAATTTATCTTACTGGCTAAGACAATCTGGATTACAGGACAGTTGTAGAGTGCTGAATACAAATTCAAAAGAATTCACAAGATACTGCCCATACAACAAATCTTTCACTAGGATTGACCATATTTTTACAAGTCTTTCAGTTTTAGATCTATATGAAGAATTTGTCACGGGCCCAATCACTTGGTCAGACCATGCACCTGTCCTCCTCAGACTCAAAAACACAGATAGAGAAAATAAATCATACAATTGGAAATACAGTAAATTTATAGCTAACACACAGGATAATTCCAAATTAATAGAAAAAGCCATCTCCCATTATTTTGTTGAAAATTCTACACAAGACATTAACCCAGAAACATTGTGGCAAGCTCACAAATGCGTAATTAGGGGAATTTTGATCCAGCTTGGAGCTAAACAAAAAAAAATTAGAGAGTTCAGACAAAGGGAAGTGATAGACAAAATAAAAATCCTAGAGGCCGCCGCCCAAAATGATATGTTTTGATAGGCATAAAGAGTTATACACTTGTAGGCTGGAGCTTAGGAACCTATTAATTGCCCAATATGAGAAAAAGGCCACTTTCTTTGGCGCTGGATATTATACAGATAATAATAGACCAACCAGGTTGATGGCCAATAAATTTAAACCTATAAAGATGAGAAAGGTGGTTGATAGAATCTCTTTGGCTTCTGGCGATGTCCTAAAACCAAAGGATATTGCGGGGGCCTTTAGAGACTATTACTTTAATTTATATAATTTGAAGGATGGTGAAAATGTCTCACCTCCCTCCCAAGACCAAATTGACACTTTTTTAAAGAAAATAAAACTTGGAAGCCTCACGTCAGATCAAAGGGAAATACTAGATATGCCTTTTAGCGAGAGAGAGGTTACGAACGTTATTAATGCTTTTAAACTCAATAAGGCGCCGGGTCCAGATGGTTTCACCAATGAATATTATAGACAGTTTAAACTATTGCTTATTCCCCATCTAACCCAGACACTCAACTTTATTAGAGTGAATGGATCATGTAACAAGGAAATGCTCAGAGCCACAATAGTAGTTATCCCCAAAACTGATAAGGATGCAACAAAAGTTGAAAATTTTAGACCAATATCACTGCTAAACACTGATATCAAAGCATATGCCAAAATTATAGCAAACAGGTTGCAACACATTATCCCAGATATCATTCACCCTGATCAGGTAGGGTTTGTGAGACAGAGACAAACATACGATAGCACTAGACGTGTGTTAAATCTTCTTTCTCTCTGTAACCGCAGGCAGACTCCCAGTTTGTTCATCACCTTAGATGCAGAAAAAGCGTTCGATCGTTTAAGCTGGGAGTTTGCATTTGCGGTACTTAAGAAATTAAATTTCAGTCCAAACCTAATCAAAAGCATCCAAACACTATACTCTGCTCCATCAGCTGCTGTATTTGTCAATAATACAATGTCAGACCAGTTCCCAATTTCTAACGGAACTAGACAGGGATGCCCACTCTCCCCTTTGATTTTTATCCTTAGTCTGGAACCGTTGGCACAATACATCAGGGACTCTGAGGAGGTTAGGGGTATTCCTTCGGATAACACCGTTCACAAAATCGGATTATACGCAGATGATATTATCCTGACCTTGTCGGACCCAGTTAGTTCAATCAAACATGTTTGGGATATCATAAATGATATTGGTAAAGTGTTCTTTTATAAACTGAATTATTCAAAAACTATCGTGCTATTTTTTTACTTATCACTCCAGGTGAGGCAACTATTGCACAGTTCCTATCCCTTCATATGGAACCGCACTCAAGCCCCATATCTTGGCATTTTGTTGACCAATAATATACATAAACTACACAAGGTCAATGCTGACCATGTCTATAGTGAGTTGGAGAAAAGTATTAAAGCCATTTCAAAATCCCCCTCCTCGTGGCTTGGAAAAGTCGTTTTATATAAATTGCTTTTCCTTCCTAAAATCCTATATTTCTTTAGAAATGTCCCCCTACCACTTCCCAAATCTATTCTACAAAACTTAACCAATCAAATGAATAAATATATATGGTCTGGGGGGAAAACTAGAATAAAAAAACAAATTTTGATCCGTTCCAGAGAAAGTGGTGGAATTGCCCTTCCCGATATAGGTGCATATTATCACTCCATTATACTTGACCAAACCAAGTCATGGTTTAAAAACACCGAAAATTTGGAATGGCCCAAAATGGAACTGGCCTCTATGCCTAATCAAGAACCTCTTCTATATTTATACAATTTTCTCATAAAACAACAAAAGATCAAGGATATCCACAATCCCATCGTCAGGGCATCAGTTCAGAGCTGGTCATACTTTCACTCCCTAAAATTTAATAGACCCCCTCACTCTGCTAAACCACTTCCCATCTCATATTTACTTCAAATTAGGCCCTCACTTAGATCCCGTTTTGAAATCTGGTCGAAACAAGGAATTAAATCCATCTACGATATGGTGGAAAATAATCAACTTATTCCCTTTCATATACTAAAAGACAAATTCAAAATTGACAGTAGTGAATTCATGCACTATTATTTTCTTAAAGAGGAATATAAAAGACTGAAAATAGGCATACCCAAGAAAATATTTTTTAACCAAACTGCCATTAATTTCCTTACAAATCCACCTCCGAAAAGTAAAAGCTGTTTGAGAGCCTTCTACAATATCTTAACTGACAAACACACTTTTAGTGTCTCGGGTCCCTTTGAAAAATGGGAACAAAGTTTAAATATAAAAATTTCGCCACTTCAGTGGTCACAATCCTTTAAATTGGCGGCGAAAGCCTCTAGATGCTCAAATACCCTCGAAACTCATTACAAGTTGACCCAGAGATACTATTTGACTCCTAATAGACTGAAGCATTTTGTTAGGGATCATGATGGGATGTGCTGGAGAAAATGTGGTCAGTCAGCAAACTTGCTACATACTTTCTGGTCCTGTCCCCTTCTTAAAAAATTTTGGTGAGGTTTTTCTAATAATTTCACTTCTGATTAAAAAAACTATACCACCATGCCCTGATATGGCTTTGCTGCTTGTTAATTTAAACCAGCTCAAAATGGACAGATTTCTAACCGCTCATATTCTAATGTCTGCGAGCTACCTTATTACGAAGGCATGGAACAATGATCTCCCTCCCAATGTGAGACATTTAATATTGTTGATTGATAGACATTTTATATATGAAAAAATTTATTATACTAATCTCCTCTCCAAAGATCGCTTTCATGCTAGATGGGATAAATGGTTACAGCTCAAAGAGCACATTGATGGTTTATTTTTCTAATTTGTACATTCTACCTGCTATAGAATTTATTTTTTTACAGTTATCCAGATATGGTTATGTTATTGTTCGTATTCTTTGTTAAATACTCAATAAAAATCTAATTGAAAAGAAATGCAAAGAATCAGGATCCATTGTCCTAAGGCTTGGAAAAATGCCAGGCCATGCATGAAGTAAATAGGTGTAATTCCATAGCAGTTGTAAAGATAAGTTACCCAAGTCCTGTCCCTCGGGAAAAAAACAAAGGAAGCCCTGAACCCCACGCGTATCGACGCTACTCAAGCGTCTTCATCAGAGGAAAAAGTGACACCCTACACGCTACACGCTACACTCTACACCCTACACGCTACACTCTACACCCTACACGCTACACCCTACACTCTACACGCTACATGCTACACTCTACACCCTACACAATACACGCTACTTGCTACACCCTACATGCTACACTCTACACGCTACACGCTACACGCTACACCCTACACGGTACACCCTACACCCTACACCCTACACGCTACACGCTACACCCTACACCCTACACCCTACACGCTACAATCTACACGCTACACGCTACACCCTACACCCTACACCCTACACGCTACAATCTACACGCTACACGCTACACACTATACGCTACACGCTAGACGCTACACTCTACACCCTACACGCTACACCCTACACTCTACACCCTACACCCTACACGCTACACGCTACACGCTACACCCTACACGCTACACCCTACACTCTACACCCTACACCCTACACGCTACACGCTACACCCTACACGCTACACCCTACACTCTACACCCTACACGCTACACCCTACACGCTACACGTTACACTCTACACCCTACACCCTACACTCTACACCCTACACCCTACTCTCTACACGCTACACTCTACACCCTACACGCTACACTCTACACTCTACACCCTACACCCTACACGCTACATGCTACACGCTACACTCTACACGCTAAACGCTACAGCTTATACCCTACACTCTACACCGTACACCCTACATGCTACACTCTACACCCTACACGCTACACCCTACACCCTACACCCTACATGCTACACCCTACACTCTACACCCTACACCCTACACGCTACACCCTATGCCCTGCACGCCACACACTACACTCTACACGCTACACCCTACACTGTACACCCTACACCCTACACGCTACACTCTACACGCTACACCCTACACTCTACACCCTACACCCTACACGCTATACGCTACACTCTACACCCTGCACGCTACACGCTACACCCTACACGCTACACTCTACACCCTACACGCTACACCCTACACTCTACACCCTACACCCTACACACTACACGCTACTCGCTACACTCTACACCCTACACGCTACACTCTACACTCTACTCCCTACTCTCTACACGCTACACTCTATACCCTACACTCTACACGCTACGCGCTACACGCTACACACTACACACTACACGCTACACTTTTACACTCTACACGCTACACACTACACGCTACACGCTACACTCTACACCCTACACCCTACTCTACATGCTACACGCTACACGGTACATGATACACGCTACACCCTACACGCTACACGCTACACCCTACACGCTACACTCCACACCCTACACGCTACACCCTACACCCTACTCCCTACACTCTACACGCTACACGCTACACCCTACACCCTACACTGTACACCCTACACCCTACATGCTACACTCTACACTCTGCTCCCTACTCTCTACACGCTACACACTACACGCTACACCCTACACACTACACTTTACACTCTACACGCTACACTCCACACTCTACACACTACACTCTACACCCTACACCCTACACCCTACTCTACATGCTACACGCTACATGCTACACCCTACACGCTTCACCCTACACCCTACACGCTACACGCTACACGCTACACTCTACACCCTACACTCTACACCCTACACGCTACACGCTACACTCTACACGCTAAACGCTACAGCTTATACCCTACACTGTACACCGTACACCCTACACGCTACACTCTACACCCTACACGCTACACCCTACACCCTACACCCTACATGCTACACCCTACACTCTACACCCTACACCCTACATGCTACACTCTACACCCTACACCCTACTCTACATGCTACACGCTACACGGTACATGATACACGCTACACCCTACACGCTACACGCTACACGCTACACCCTACACGCTACATGCTAAACTCCAAACCCTACACGCTACACCCTACTCCCTACACTCTACACGCTACACGCTACACCCTACACCCTACACTGTACACCCTACACCCTACATGCTACACTCTACACTCTGCTCCCTACTCTCTACACGCTACACTCTATACCCTACACTCTACACGCTACGCGCTACACACTACACCCTACACCCTACACCCTACATGCTACACCCTACATTCTACACCCTACACCCTACACTCTACATGCTACACGCTACACGCTACATGCTACACCCTACACGCTACACCCTACACCCTACACGCTACACGCTACACGCTACACTCTACACCCTACACTCTACACCCTACACGCTACACGCTACACGCTACACTCTACACGCTACACGCTACACTCTACACCCTACACGCAACATGCTACACTCTACACCCTACACGCTACACTCTGCACGCTACACGCTACACCCTACACCCTACACGCTACACTCTACACGCTACACGCTACAGTCTACACCATACACGCTACACCCTACACTCTACACCCTACACCCTACATGCTATACCCGACACCCTACACCCTACATGCTTCACCCTACACGCTACACTCTACACTCTACACCCTACACCCTACACGCTACATGCTACACTCTAAACGCTACACTCTACACCCTACACGCTACACTCTACATCCTACACCCTACACGCTATACGCTACACTCTACACCCTGCACGCTACACGCTACACTCTACACCCTACACGCTACACTCTACACCCTACACGCTACACCCTACACTCTACACTCTCCACCCTACACGCTACACGCTACACTCTACACGCTACACCCTACACGCTACACTCCACACCCTACACGCAACACCCTACACTCTACACCCTAAACCCTAAACCCTACACGCTACACCCTACACGCTACACTCTACACCCTACACCCTACACTCTACACCCTACACGCTACACGCTACACTCTACACCCTACACCCTACACACGCTACACGCTACACTCTACACCCTACACGCTACACTCTACACCCTACACGCTACACCCTACACTCTACACGCAACATGCTACACTCTACACCCTACACCCTACACGATACATGCTACACCCTACACGCTACAGCCTACACGCTACACGCTACACTCTACACCCTACAAGCTACACGCTACACGCTACACCCTACACTCTACACCATACACCCTACATGCTTCACCCTACACGCTACACTCTACACTCTACACCCTACACCCTACACGCTACATGCTACAACCTACACGCTACACTCTACACCCTACACTCTACACGCTACACACTACACGCTACACCCTACACGCTACACGTTACACTCTACACCCTACACCCTACACGCTACACGCTACACCCTACACGCTACACGTTACACTCTACACCCTACACGCTACACTCTACACCCTGCACCCTACACGCTACACGCTACACCCTACATGCTATACGCTACACAATACACGCTACACGTTACACTCTACACCCTACACTCTACACCCTACACTCTACACGCTACACTCTACACCCTACACTCTACACTCTACACCCTACACGCTACACGCTACACGCTACACTCTACACCCTGCACCCTACACGCTACACGCTACACCCTACACCCTACACGCTACAATCTACACCCTACACCCTACACGCTACACGCTACACCCTACACTCTACACCCTACACCCTACACGCTACACACTATACTCTACACCCTACACGCTACACCCTACACGCAACACGCTACACTCTACACCCTACACGCTACACTCTGCACGCTACACGCTACACCCTACACCCTACACGCTACACTCTACACGCTACACTCTACACCATACACGCTACACCCTACACTCTACACCCTACACCCTACACGCTATACCCGACACCCTACACCCTGCATGCTTCACACTACACACTACACACTACACGCTACACTCTACACTATACACCCTACACCCTACACGCTACATGCTACACCCTACACGCTACACTCTACACCCTACACACTACACGCTACACACTACACGCTACACGCTACACCCTACACACTACACGCTACACCCTACACGCTACACGTTACACTCTACACCCTGCACCCTACACGCTACACGCTACACCCTACACGCTACACGCTACACCCTACACACTACACGTTACACTCTACACCCTACACTCTACACCCTACACTCTACACGCTACACTCTACACCCTACACTCTGCACTCTACACCCTACACCCTACACGCTACACGTTACAATCTACACCCTACACGCTACACGCTACACCCTACACCCTACACCCTACACGCTACAATCTACACGCTACACGCTACACCCTATACGCTAGACGCTACACTCTACACGCTACAGGATACACGCTACACCCTACACACTACACCCTACACTCTACACCCTACACCCTACACGCTACACGCTACACCCTACACGCTACACCCTACACTCTACACCCTACACCCTACACGCTACACGCTACACCCTACACGCTACACGTTACACTCTACACCCTACACTCTACACCCTACACCCTACTCTCTACACGCTATATTCTACACCCTACACGCTACACTCTACACCCTACACGCTACACGCTACACTCTACACCCTAGACGCTACACTCTATACCCTACACTCTACACGCTACACCCTACACCCTACACTCTACATGCTACACCCTACACCCTACACCCTACTCTCTACATGCTACACGCTACACGCTACATGCTACACGCTACACCCTACACGCTACACGCTACACACTACACGCTACACCCTACACCCTACACCCTACACGCTACACGCTACACTCTACACCCTACACGCTACACCCTACACCCTACACCCTACACGCTACACGCTACATTCTACACCCTACACGCTACACCCTACACTCTACACCCTACACGCTACACCCTACACTCTACACCCTACATGCTATACGCTACACTCTACACCCTGCACGCTACACGCTACACCCTACACGCTACACTCTACACCCTACACGCTACACCCTACACTCTACACCCTACACCCTACACGCTACACGCTACACTCCACACCCTACATGCTACACGCTACACCCTACACGCTACACATTACACTCTAAACCCTACACTCTACATCCTACACCCTACACTCTACACCCTACACGCTACACTCTACACTCTACACCCTACACCCTACATGCTACACGCTACACGCTACACTCTACACCCCACACGCTACACGCTACACCCTACAAGCTAAACGCTACAAACTACACGCTACATATTACACTCTACACCCTAGCGTGTAGCGTGTAGGGTGTAGAGTGTAGCGTGTAGCATGTAGCGTGTAGGGTGTGGGGTGTAGAGTGTAGCATGTAGCGTGTAGGGTGTAGAGTGTAGCGTGTAGGGTGTAGAGTGTAGCATGTAGCGTGTAGGGTGTAGGGTGTAGAGTGTAGAGTGTAGCATGTAGCGTGTAGATTGTAGGGTGTACCGTGTAGGGTGTAGAGTGTAGCATGTAGGGTGTAGGGTGTAGAGTGAAGGGTGTAGCGTGTAGAGTGTAGCGTGTAGCGTGTACGGTGTAGGGTGTAGAGTGTAGGGTGTAGCGTGTAGCGTGTAGCTTGTAGGGTGTAGCGTGTAGGCTGTAGCGTGTAGGGTATAGCATGTATCGTGTAGGGTGTAGGGTGTAGAGTGTAGCATGTAGCGTGTAGAGTGTAGGGTGTAGCGTGTAGGGTGTAGAGTGTAGCATGTAGGGTGTAGAGTGTAGCGTGTAGCGTGTAGCGTGTGTAGGGTGTAGGGTGTAGAGTGTAGCGTGTAGCGTGTAGGGTGTAGAGTGTAGGGTGTAGGGTGTAGAGTGTAGCGTGTAGGGTGTAGCGTGTAGGGTTTAGGGTGTAGGGTAGGGTGTAGAGTGTAGGGTGTAGCGTGTAGGGTGTAGCGTGTATCGTGTAGCGTGTAGAGTGTAGCGTCTAGCGTATAGGGTGTAGCGTGTAGCGTGTAGATTGTAGCGTGTAGGGTGTAGGGTGTAGGGTGTAGCGTGTAGCGTGTAGGGTGTAGAGTGTAGCGTGTAGTGTGTAGGGTGTAGGGTGTAGAGTGCAGAGTGTAGGGTGTAGAGTGTAGCGTGTAGAGTGTAGGGTGTAGAGTGTAGGGTGTAGAGTGTAACGTGTAGTGTGTAGGGTGTAGCGTGTAGCGTGTAGGGTGTAGCGTGTAGCGTGTAGGGTGCAGGGTGTAGAGTGTAACGTGTAGCGTGTAGGGTGTAGCGTGTAGCGTGTAGGGTGTAGCGTGTAGCGTGTAGTGTGTAGCGTGTAGGGTGTAGGATGTAGAGTGTAGCGTGTAGGGTGTAGGGTGTAGAGTGCAGAGTGTAGGGTGTAGAGTGTAGCGTGTAGAGTGTAGGGTGTAGAGTGTAGGGTGTAGAGTGTAACGTGTAGTGTGTAGGGTGTAGCGTGTAGCGTGTAGGGTGTAGCGTGTAGGGAGCAGGGTGTAGAGTGTAGCGTGTAGGGTGTAGAGTGTAACGTGTAGCGTGTAGGGTGTAGTGTGTAGGGTGTAGGGTGTAGAGTGTAACGTGTAGCGTGTAGGGTGTAGCGTGTAGCGTGTAGGGTGTAGCGTGTAGCGTGTAGTGTGTAGCGTGTAGGGTGTAGGGTGTAGAGTGTAGCGTGTTGCGTGTAGGGTGTAGAGTGTAGCGTGTAGAGTGTAGCGTGTAGCGTGTAGCGTGTAGAGTGTAGCGTGTAGGGTGTAGAGTATAGTGTGTAGCGTGTAGGGTGTATGGTGTAGAGTGTAGAGTGTAGCATGTAGCGTGTAGCGTGTAGAGTGTAGCGTGTAGGGTGTAGAGTGTAGCGTGTTGCATGTAGGGTGTACAGTGTAGCGTGTAGCGTGTAGAGTGTAGGGTGTAGAGTGTAGCGTGTAGCGTGTAGAGTGTAGGGTGTAGAGTGTAGCGTGTTGCGTGTAGAGTGTAGCATGTAGCGTGTAGGTTGTAGAGTGTAGCGTGTAGCGTGTAGGGTGTAGGGTGTAGCGTGTAGCGTGTAGAGTGTAGAGTGTAGCGTGTAGCATGTAGAGTGTAGAGTGTAGCGTGTAGGGTGTAGAGTGTAGTGCGTAGCGTGTAGGGTGTGGGGTGTAGAGTGTAGCGTGTAGCGTGTAGAGTGTACGGTGTAGAGTGTAGGGTGTAGCGTGTAGGGTGTAGAGTGTGGCGTGTAGCGTGTAGCGTGTAGGGTGTAGGGTGTAGATTGTAGCGTGTAGGGTGCAGGGTGTAGAGTGTAGCGTGTAGGGTGTAGAGTGTAACGTGTAGCGTGTAGGGTGTAGCGTGTAGCGTGTAGGGTGTAGGGTGTAGAGTGTAACGTGTAGCGTGTAGGGTGTAGCGTGTAGCGTGTAGGGTGTAGCGTGTAGCGTGTAGTGTGTAGCGTGTAGAGTGTAGGGTGTAGAGTGTAGTGTGTAGGGTGTAGCATGTAGCGTGTAGGGTGTAGGGTGTAGAGTGTAGAGTGTAGCGTTTAGGGTGAAGCATGTAGGGTGTAGGGTGTCGGGTATAGCGTGTAGGGTGTAGGGTGTAGAGTGTAGGGTGTAGCGTGTATGGTGTAGAGTGTAGCGTGTAGCGTGCAGAGTATAGCGTGTAGTGTGTAGCGTGTAGGGTGTAGGGTGTAGAGTGTAACGTGTAGCGTGTAGGGTGTAGCGTGTAGCGTGTAGGGTGTAGCGTGTAGCGTGTAGTGTGTAGCGTGTAGGGTGTAGGGTGTAGAGTGTAGCGTGTTGCGTGTAGGGTGTAGAGTGTAGCGTGTAGAGTGTAGCGTGTAGCGTGTAGCGTGTAGAGTGTAGCGTGTAGGGTGTAGAGTATAGTGTGTAGCGTGTAGGGTGTATGGTGTAGAGTGTAGAGTGTAGCATGTAGCGTGTAGCGTGTAGAGTGTAGCGTGTAGGGTGTAGAGTGTAGCGTGTTGCATGTAGGGTGTACAGTGTAGCGTGTAGCGTGTAGAGTGTAGGGTGTAGAGTGTAGCGTGTAGCGTGTAGAGTGTAGGGTGTAGAGTGTAGCGTGTTGCGTGTAGAGTGTAGCGTGTAGCGTGTAGGTTGTAGAGTGTAGCGTGTAGCGTGTAGGGTGTAGGGTGTAGCGTGTAGCGTGTAGAGTGTAGAGTGTAGCGTGTAGCATGTAGAGTGTAGAGTGTAGCGTGTAGGGTGTAGAGTGTAGTGCGTAGCGTGTAGGGTGTGGGGTGTAGAGTGTAGCGTGTAGCGTGTAGAGTGTACGGTGTAGAGTGTAGGGTGTAGCGTGTAGGGTGTAGAGTGTGGCGTGTAGCGTGTAGCGTGTAGGGTGTAGGGTGTAGATTGTAGCGTGTAGGGTGCAGGGTGTAGAGTGTAGCGTGTAGGGTGTAGAGTGTAACGTGTAGCGTGTAGGGTGTAGCGTGTAGCGTGTAGGGTGTAGGGTGTAGAGTGTAACGTGTAGCGTGTAGGGTGTAGCGTGTAGCGTGTAGGGTGTAGCGTGTAGCGTGTAGTGTGTAGCGTGTAGAGTGTAGGGTGTAGAGTGTAGTGTGTAGGGTGTAGCATGTAGCGTGTAGGGTGTAGGGTGTAGAGTGTAGAGTGTAGCGTTTAGGGTGAAGCATGTAGGGTGTAGGGTGTCGGGTATAGCGTGTAGGGTGTAGGGTGTAGAGTGTAGGGTGTAGCGTGTATGGTGTAGAGTGTAGCGTGTAGCGTGCAGAGTATAGCGTGTAGGGTGTAGCGTGTAGCGTGCAGAGTGTAGCGTGTAGGGTATAGATTGTAGCGTGTTGCGTGTAGGGTGTAGAGTGTAGCGTGTAGCGTGTAGAGTGTAGAGTGTAGCGTGTAGCGTGTAGAGTGTAGGGTGTAGAGTGTAGAGTGTAGCATGTAGCGTGTAGCGTGTAGAGTGTAGCGTGTAGCGTGTAGAGTGTAGGGTGTAGAGTGCAGAGTGTAGGGTGTAGAGTGTAGCGTGTAGAGTGTAGGGTGTAGAGTGTAGGGTGTAGAGTGTAACGTGTAGTGTGTAGGGTGTAGCGTGTAGCGTGTAGGGTGTAGCGTGTAGGGAGCAGGGTGTAGAGTGTAGCGTGTAGGGTGTAGAGTGTAACGTGTAGCGTGTAGGGTGTAGTGTGTAGGGTGTAGGGTGTAGAGTGTAACGTGTAGCGTGTAGGGTGTAGCGTGTAGCGTGTAGGGTGTAGCGTGTAGCGTGTAGTGTGTAGCGTGTAGGGTGTAGGGTGTAGAGTGTAGCGTGTTGCGTGTAGGGTGTAGAGTGTAGCGTGTAGAGTGTAGCGTGTAGCGTGTAGCGTGTAGAGTGTAGCGTGTAGGGTGTAGAGTATAGTGTGTAGCGTGTAGGGTGTATGGTGTAGAGTGTAGAGTGTAGCATGTAGCGTGTAGCGTGTAGAGTGTAGCGTGTAGGGTGTAGAGTGTAGCGTGTTGCATGTAGGGTGTACAGTGTAGCGTGTAGCGTGTAGAGTGTAGGGTGTAGAGTGTAGCGTGTAGCGTGTAGAGTGTAGGGTGTAGAGTGTAGCGTGTTGCGTGTAGAGTGTAGCGTGTAGCGTGTAGGTTGTAGAGTGTAGCGTGTAGCGTGTAGGGTGTAGGGTGTAGCGTGTAGCGTGTAGAGTGTAGAGTGTAGCGTGTAGCATGTAGAGTGTAGAGTGTAGCGTGTAGGGTGTAGAGTGTAGTGCGTAGCGTGTAGGGTGTGGGGTGTAGAGTGTAGCGTGTAGCGTGTAGAGTGTACGGTGTAGAGTGTAGGGTGTAGCGTGTAGGGTGTAGAGTGTGGCGTGTAGCGTGTAGCGTGTAGGGTGTAGGGTGTAGATTGTAGCGTGTAGGGTGCAGGGTGTAGAGTGTAGCGTGTAGGGTGTAGAGTGTAACGTGTAGCGTGTAGGGTGTAGCGTGTAGCGTGTAGGGTGTAGGGTGTAGAGTGTAACGTGTAGCGTGTAGGGTGTAGCGTGTAGCGTGTAGGGTGTAGCGTGTAGCGTGTAGTGTGTAGCGTGTAGAGTGTAGGGTGTAGAGTGTAGTGTGTAGGGTGTAGCATGTAGCGTGTAGGGTGTAGGGTGTAGAGTGTAGAGTGTAGCGTTTAGGGTGAAGCATGTAGGGTGTAGGGTGTCGGGTATAGCGTGTAGGGTGTAGGGTGTAGAGTGTAGGGTGTAGCGTGTATGGTGTAGAGTGTAGCGTGTAGCGTGCAGAGTATAGCGTGTAGGGTGTAGCGTGTAGCGTGCAGAGTGTAGCGTGTAGGGTATAGATTGTAGCGTGTTGCGTGTAGGGTGTAGAGTGTAGCGTGTAGCGTGTAGAGTGTAGAGTGTAGCGTGTAGCGTGTAGCGTGTAGAGTGTAGCGTGTAGCGTGTAGAGTGTAGGGTGTAGAGTGCAGAGTGTAGGGTGTAGAGTGTAGCGTGTAGAGTGTAGGGTGTAGAGTGTAACGTGTAGTGTGTAGGGTGTAGCGTGTAGCGTGTAGGGTGTAGCGTGTAGGGAGCAGGGTGTAGAGTGTAGCGTGTAGGGTGTAGAGTGTAACGTGTAGCGTGTAGGGTGTAGTGTGTAGGGTGTAGGGTGTAGAGTGTAACGTGTAGCGTGTAGGGTGTAGCGTGTAGCGTGTAGGGTGTAGCGTGTAGCGTGTAGTGTGTAGCGTGTAGGGTGTAGGGTGTAGAGTGTAGCGTGTTGCGTGTAGGGTGTAGAGTGTAGCGTGTAGAGTGTAGCGTGTAGCGTGTAGCGTGTAGAGTGTAGCGTGTAGGGTGTAGAGTATAGTGTGTAGCGTGTAGGGTGTATGGTGTAGAGTGTAGAGTGTAGCATGTAGCGTGTAGCGTGTAGAGTGTAGCGTGTAGGGTGTAGAGTGTAGCGTGTTGCATGTAGGGTGTACAGTGTAGCGTGTAGCGTGTAGAGTGTAGGGTGTAGAGTGTAGCGTGTAGCGTGTAGAGTGTAGGGTGTAGAGTGTAGCGTGTTGCGTGTAGAGTGTAGCGTGTAGCGTGTAGGTTGTAGAGTGTAGCGTGTAGCGTGTAGGGTGTAGGGTGTAGCGTGTAGCGTGTAGAGTGTAGAGTGTAGCGTGTAGCATGTAGAGTGTAGAGTGTAGCGTGTAGGGTGTAGAGTGTAGTGCGTAGCGTGTAGGGTGTGGGGTGTAGAGTGTAGCGTGTAGCGTGTAGAGTGTACGGTGTAGAGTGTAGGGTGTAGCGTGTAGGGTGTAGAGTGTGGCGTGTAGCGTGTAGCGTGTAGGGTGTAGGGTGTAGATTGTAGCGTGTAGGGTGCAGGGTGTAGAGTGTAGCGTGTAGGGTGTAGAGTGTAACGTGTAGCGTGTAGGGTGTAGCGTGTAGCGTGTAGGGTGTAGGGTGTAGAGTGTAACGTGTAGCGTGTAGGGTGTAGCGTGTAGCGTGTAGGGTGTAGCGTGTAGCGTGTAGTGTGTAGCGTGTAGAGTGTAGGGTGTAGAGTGTAGTGTGTAGGGTGTAGCATGTAGCGTGTAGGGTGTAGGGTGTAGAGTGTAGAGTGTAGCGTTTAGGGTGAAGCATGTAGGGTGTAGGGTGTCGGGTATAGCGTGTAGGGTGTAGGGTGTAGAGTGTAGGGTGTAGCGTGTATGGTGTAGAGTGTAGCGTGTAGCGTGCAGAGTATAGCGTGTAGGGTGTAGCGTGTAGCGTGCAGAGTGTAGCGTGTAGGGTATAGATTGTAGCGTGTTGCGTGTAGGGTGTAGAGTGTAGCGTGTAGCGTGTAGAGTGTAGAGTGTAGCGTGTAGCGTGTAGAGTGTAGGGTGTAGAGTGTAGAGTGTAGCATGTAGCGTGTAGCGTGTAGAGTGTAGCGTGTAGCGTGTAGAGTGTAGGGTGTAGAGTGCAGAGTGTAGGGTGTAGAGTGTAGCGTGTAGAGTGTAGGGTGTAGAGTGTAGGGTGTAGAGTGTAACGTGTAGTGTGTAGGGTGTAGCGTGTAGCGTGTAGGGTGTAGCGTGTAGGGAGCAGGGTGTAGAGTGTAGCGTGTAGGGTGTAGAGTGTAACGTGTAGCGTGTAGGGTGTAGTGTGTAGGGTGTAGGGTGTAGAGTGTAACGTGTAGCGTGTAGGGTGTAGCGTGTAGCGTGTAGGGTGTAGCGTGTAGCGTGTAGTGTGTAGCGTGTAGGGTGTAGGGTGTAGAGTGTAGCGTGTTGCGTGTAGGGTGTAGAGTGTAGCGTGTAGAGTGTAGCGTGTAGCGTGTAGCGTGTAGAGTGTAGCGTGTAGGGTGTAGAGTATAGTGTGTAGCGTGTAGGGTGTATGGTGTAGAGTGTAGAGTGTAGCATGTAGCGTGTAGCGTGTAGAGTGTAGCGTGTAGGGTGTAGAGTGTAGCGTGTTGCATGTAGGGTGTACAGTGTAGCGTGTAGAGTGTAGGGTGTAGAGTGTAGCGTGTAGCGTGTAGAGTGTAGGGTGTAGAGTGTAGCGTGTTGCGTGTAGAGTGTAGCGTGTAGCGTGTAGGTTGTAGAGTGTAGCGTGTAGCGTGTAGGGTGTAGGGTGTAGCGTGTAGCGTGTAGAGTGTAGAGTGTAGCGTGTAGCATGTAGAGTGTAGAGTGTAGCGTGTAGGGTGTAGAGTGTAGTGCGTAGCGTGTAGGGTGTGGGGTGTAGAGTGTAGCGTGTAGCGTGTAGAGTGTACGGTGTAGAGTGTAGGGTGTAGCGTGTAGGGTGTAGAGTGTGGCGTGTAGCGTGTAGCGTGTAGGGTGTAGGGTGTAGATTGTAGCGTGTAGGGTGCAGGGTGTAGAGTGTAGCGTGTAGGGTGTAGAGTGTAACCGTGTAGCGTGTAGGGTGTAGCGTGTAGCGTGTAGGGTGTAGGGTGTAGAGTGTAACGTGTAGCGTGTAGGGTGTAGCGTGTAGCGTGTAGGGTGTAGCGTGTAGCGTGTAGTGTGTAGCGTGTAGAGTGTAGGGTGTAGAGTGTAGTGTGTAGGGTGTAGCATGTAGCGTGTAGGGTGTAGGGTGTAGAGTGTAGAGTGTAGCGTTTAGGGTGAAGCATGTAGGGTGTAGGGTGTCGGGTATAGCGTGTAGGGTGTAGGGTGTAGAGTGTAGGGTGTAGCGTGTATGGTGTAGAGTGTAGCGTGTAGCGTGCAGAGTATAGCGTGTAGGGTGTAGCGTGTAGCGTGCAGAGTGTAGCGTGTAGGGTATAGATTGTAGCGTGTTGCGTGTAGGGTGTAGAGTGTAGCGTGTAGCGTGTAGAGTGTAGAGTGTAGCGTGTAGCGTGTAGAGTGTAGGGTGTAGAGTGTAGAGTGTAGCATGTAGCGTGTAGCGTGTAGAGTGTAGCGTGTAGCGTGTAGAGTGTAGGGTGTAGCGTGTAGAGTGTAGGGTGTAGAGTGTAGCGTGTAGCGTGTAGAGTGTAGAGTGTAGCGTGTAGGGTGTAGAGTGTAGCGTGTAGCGTGTAGGGTGTAGGGTGTAGAGTGTAGCGTGTAGCGTGTAGAGTGTACGGTGTAGAGTGTAGGGTGTAGCGTGTAGGGTGTAGAGTGTAGCGTGTAGCGTGTAGCGTGGAGGGTTAAGCTACACACTACACACTAAACACAAAAAGAAAAGGATATGCAAACCAATGGGATCATCGTGAAATAGTCAATTTTATTGTACAAAAATAGTAATCCACAAACAGAACCAGGCAAAACATACATTTAAAAACATTTAAAACACTAGTATGGCTGAATAGGCCATAAGTAATTTTTCCCGAGGGAATGAAGGAAGCTAATACTTTACAGCATATGTGAGACAGGAGAAATAACCAGAGAGAAAAAATTGCTAGGTATGCGGGTACACCAATCTTAGTCAAATCTACATATAAGAAGCCTATTGTTTACTGCCAACTGTGACCCCCTGAGTACTATGACAGGAAACATATACTGCAGCCTAGTATCTGGAAGAAATACATCATGGATCCTATTTTGTTCAACACAGCATGCGTGCGCACAGTCGGTAAGCAAATGAAAGCAGACCCCTATAGAAAGGTAATCAGGGAAATAGATGTGCTGCAGTACTACAAAATCCTAGTTATTTGGATAAATGTATGCATACAGACGCCTTGTGGAAATACAAAGAATCAGGATCCATTGTCTTAAGGCTTGGAAAAATGCCAGGCCATGCATGAAGTAAATAGGTGTAATTCCATAGCAGTTGTAAAGATAAGTTACCCAAGTCCTGTCCCTCGGGAAAAAAACAAAGGAAGCCCTGAACCCCACGCGTATCGACGCTACTCAAGCGTCTTCATCAGAGGAAAAAGTGACACCCTACACGTTACACGCTACACTCTACACCCTACACAATACACGCTACTTGCTACACCCTACATGCTACACTACTCTACACCACCCTACTCTACACGCTACACGCTACACGCTACACCCTACACGGAACACGCTACTTGCTACACCCTACATGCTACACTCTACACGCTACACGCTACACGCTACACCCTACACCCTACACGCTACACGCTACACCCTACACCCTACACCCTACACGCTACAATCTACACGCTACACACTATACGCTACACGCTAGACGCTACACTCTACACGCTACACGATACACGCTACACCCTACACGCTACATCCTACACTCTACACCCTACATCCTACACGCTACACGCTACACGCTACACCCTACACGCTACACCCTACACTCTACACCCTACACCCTACACGCTACACGCTACACGATACACCCTACACGCTACACCCTACACTATACACCCTACACGCTACACCCTACACGCTACACGTTACACTCTACACCCTACACCCTACACTCTGCACCCTACACCCTACTCTCTACACGCTACACTCTACACCCTACACGCTACACTCTACACTCTACACCCTACACGCTACACGCTACACGCTACACTCTACACGCTAAACGCTACAGCTTATACCCTACACTCTACACCGTACACCCTCCATGCTACACTCTACACCCTACACGCTACACCCTACACCCTACACCCTACATGCTACACCCTACACTCTACACCCTACACCCTACACGCTACACCCTATGCCCTGCACGCCACACACTAAACTCTACACGCTACACCCTACACCCTACACTGTACACCCTACACCCTACACGCTACACGCTACACTCTACACGCTACACCCTACACTCTACACCCTGCACCCTACACGCTATACGCTACACTCTACACCCTGCACGCTACACGCTACACCCTACACGCTACACTCTACACCCTACACGCTACACCCTACACTCTACACCCTACACCCTACACACTACACGCTACTCGCTACACTCTACACCCTACACGCTACACTCTACACTCTACTCCCTACTCTCTACACGCTACACTCTATACCCTACACTCTACACGCTACGCGCTACACGCTACACACTACACACTACACGCTACACTTTACACTCTACACGCTACACACTACACGCTACACGCTACACTCTACACCCTACACCCTACTCTACATGCTACACGCTACACGGTACATGATACACGCTACACCCTACACGCTACACGCTACACCCTACACGCTACACGCTACACTCCACACCCTACACGCTACACCCTACACCCTACTCCCTACACTCTACACGCTACACGTTACACCCTACACCCTACACTGTACACCCTACACCCTACATGCTACACTCTACACTCTGCTCCCTACCCTCTACACGCTACACTCTATACCCTACACTCTACACGCTACGCGCTACACGCTACACACTACACGCTACACCCTACACGCTACACTTTACACTCTACACGCTACACTCCACACTCTACACACTACACTCTACACCCTACACCCTACACCCTACTCTACATGCTACACGCTACACGCTACATGCTACACCCTACACGCTTCACCCTACACCCTACACGCTACACGCTACACGCTACACTCTACACCCTACACTCTACACCCTACACGCTACACGCTACACGCTACACTCTACACGCTAAACGCTACAGCTTATACCCTACACTCTACACCGTACACCCTACACGCTACTCTACACCCTGCACGCTACACCCTACACCCTACATGCTACACCCTACACTCTACACCCTACACCCTACATGCTACACTCTACACCCTACACCCTACTCTACATGCTACACGCTACACGGTACATGATACACGCTACACCCTACACGCTACACGCTACACCCTACACGCTACACGCTACACGCTACACTCTACACCCTACACGCTACACCCTACACCCTACTCCCTACACTCTACACGCTACACGCTACACCCTACACCCTACACTGTACACCCTACACCCTGCACGCTACACTCTACACTCTGCTCCCTACTCTCTACACGCTACACTCTATACCCTACACTCTACACGCTACGCGCTACACGCTACGCACTACACGCTACACCCTACACGCTACACTTTACACTCTACACGCTACACTCTACACTCTACACACTACACTCTACACCCTACACCCTACACCCTACTCTACATGCTACACGCTACACGCTACATGCTACACCCTACACGCTACACCCTACACCCTACATGCTACACCCTACACTCCACCCTACACCCTACACGCTACACCCTACGCCCTGCACGCCACACACTACACTCTACACGCTACACCCTACACGCTACACTCTACATGCTACACGCTACACTCTACACCCTACACGCTACACTCTACACCCTACACACTACACTCTACACGCTACACGGTACACGCTACACGCTACGCCCTACACCCTACACGCTACATGTTACACTCTACACCCTACACGCTACACTCTACACCCTACACGCTACACCCTACACCCTACACGCTACACACTACACGCTACACTCTACACCCTACACGCTGCACTCTATACGCTACACGGTACACGCTACACGCTACAACCTACACCCTACATGCTACACGCTACACCCTACACTGTACACCCTACACCCTACACGCTACACTCTACACCCTGCACGCTACACGCTACACGCTACACCCTACACGCTACACTCTACACCCTACACGCTACACTCTACATGCTACACGCTACACGCTACATGCTACATGCTACACGCTACACCCTACACCCTACACCCTACACCCTACACGCTACACTCTACACCCTACACGCTACACCCTACACTCTACACCCTACACCCTACACGCTACTCGCTACACTCTACACCCTACCCGCTACACTCTACACGCTACACTCTACACTACACGCTACACGCTACACTCTACACCCTACACGCAACACGCTACACTCTACACCCTACACGCTACACTCTGCACGCTACACGCTACACCCTACACCCTACACGCTACACTCTACACGCTACACGATACACTCTACACCATACACGCTACACCCTACACTCTACACCCTACACCCTACACGCTATACCCGACACCCTACACCCTACATGCTTCACCCTACACGCTACACTCTACACTCTACACCCTACACGCTACATGCTACACTCTACACGCTACACTCTACACCCTACACGCTACACTCTACATCCTACACCCTACACGCTATACGCTACACTCTACACCCTGCACGCTACACGCTACACTCTACACCCTACACGCTACACTCTACACCCTACAAGCTACACCCTACACTCTACACTCTCCACCCTACACGCTACACGCTACACTCTACACGCTACACCCTACACGCTACACTCTACACCCTACACGCAACACGCTACACTCTACACCCTACACCCTAAATCCTACACGCTACACCCTACACGCTACACTCTACACCCTACACCCTACACTCTACACCCTACACGCTACACGCTACACTCTACACCCTACACCCTACACACGCTACACGCTACACCCTACACTCTACACGCTACATGCTACACTCTACACCCTACACGATACATGCTACACCCTACACGCTACAGCCTACACGCTACACGCTACACTCTACACCCTACAAGCTACACGCTACACGCTACACCCTACACTCTACACCCTACACCGTACACGCTACACGCTACACTCTACACGCTACACCCTTCACTCTACACCCTACACCCTACATGCTACACTCTACACCCTACACGGTACACCCTACAATCTACACGCTACATGCTACACTCTACACTCTACACCCTACACGCTACATGCTACACTCTACACCCTACACGCTACACTCTACACCCTACACGCTACATGCTACACTCTACACCATACACCCTACACGCTACATGCTACACGCTACACTCTACACCCTACACGCTACACGCTAGGGTGTAGAGTGTAATATGTAGCGTGTAGTTTGTAGCGTTTAGCTTGTAGGGTGTAGCGTGTAGCATGTAGGGTGTAGAGTGTAGCGTGTAGCGTGTAGCATGTAGGGTGTAGGGTGTAGAGTGTAGAGTGTAGCGTGTAGGGTGTAGAGTGTAGGGTGTAGGATGTAGAGTGTAGGGTTTAGAGTGTAATGTGTAGCGTGTAGGGTGTAGCGTGTAGCATGTAGGGTGTAGGGTGTGGAGTGTAGGGTGTAGCGTGTAGGGTGTAGAGTGTAGCGTGTAGCGTGTAGGGTGTAGGGTGTAGAGTGTAGGGTGTAGCGTGTAGGGTGTAGAGTGTAGCGTGTAGGGTGTAGCGTGTAGCGTGCAGGGTGTAGAGTGTAGCGTATAGCGTGTAGGGTGTAGAGTGTAGGGTGTAGCGTGTAGGGTGTAGAGTGTAGGGTGTAGCGTGTAGGGTGTAGAGTGTAGCGTGTAGAGTGTAGGGTGTAGGGTGTAGGGTGTAGCGTGTAGGGTGTAGAGTGTAGTGTGTAGCGTGTAGGGTGTAGGGTGTAGGGTGTAGCGTGTAGTGTGTAGCGTGTAGCGTGTAGGGTGTAGCGTGTAGCATGTAGCGTGTAGCGTGTAGCATGTAGAGTGTAGGGTGTAGGGTGTAGGGTGTAGCATGTAGAGTGTAGGGTGTAGGGTGTAGCGTGTAGAGTGTAGGGTATAGAGTGTAGCGTCTAGGGTGTAGAGTGTAGCGTGTAGCGTGTAGGGTGTAGAGTGTAGCGTGTAGGGTGTAGAATATAGCGTGTAGAGAGTAGGGTGTAGGGTGTAGAGTGTAGGGTGTAGAGTGTAGGGTGTAGGGTGTAGAGTGTAACGTGTAGCGTGTAGGGTGTAGCGTGTAGCGTGTAGGGTGTAGGGTGTAGAGTGTAGGGTGTAGCGTGTAGGGTGTAGCGTGTAGCGTGTAGCGTGTAGGGTGTAGGGTGTAGAATGTAGGGTGTAGTGTGTAGGGTGTAGCGTGTATCGTGTAGCGTGTAGAGTGTTGCGTCTAGCGTATAGGGTGTAGCGTGTAGATTGTAGCGTGTAGGGTGTAGGGTGTAGGGTGTAGCGTGTAGCGTGTAGGGTGTAGATTGTAGCGTGTAGCGTGTAGGGTGTAGGGTGTAGAGTGCAGAGTGTAGGGTGTAGAGTGTAACGTGTAGTGTGTAGGGTGTAGCATGTAGCGTGTAGTGTGTAGCGTGTAGGGTGTAGGGTGTAGAGTGTAGCGTGTAGGGTGTAGCATGTAGCGTGTAGGGTGTAGGGTGTAGATTGTAGCGTGTAGGGTGAAGCATGCAGGGTGTAGGGTGTCGGGTATAGCGTGTAGGGTGTAGGGTGTAGAGTGTAGGGTGTAGCGTGTATGGTGTAGAGTGTAGCGTGTAGAGTGTAGCGTGTAGGGTGTAGCGTGTAGCGTGCAGAGTGTAGCGTGTAGGGTGTAGAGTGTAGCGTGTTGCGTGTAGGGTGTAGCGTGTAGGGTGTAGAGTATAGTGTGTAGCGTGTAGGGTGTAGGGTGTAGAGTGTAGGGTGTAGCGTGTAGGGTGTAGGGTGTAGATTGTAGCGTGTAGGGTGTAGGGTGTAGCGTGTAGCGTGTAGGGTGTAGGGTGTAGAGTGTAGCGTGTAGCGTGTAGGGTGTAGGGTGTAGAGTGTATAGTGTAGGGTGTAGAGTGTAGCGTGTAGAGTGTAGGGTGTAGAGTGTAGGTTGTAGTGTAACGTGTAGCGTGTATTGTGTAGCGTGTAGCATGTAGGATGTAGCGTGTAGCGTGTAGGGTGCAGGGTGTAGAGTGTAGCGTGTAGGGTGTAGAGTGAAGCGTGTAGCGTGCAGAGTATAGCGTGTAGGGTGTAGCGTGTAGTGTGCAGAGTGTAGCGTGTAGGGTGTAGAGTGTAGCGTGTTGCGTGTAGGGTGTAGAGTGTAGCGTGTAGGGTGTAGAGTGTAGCGTGTAGGGTGTAGCGTGTAGCGTGTAGCGTGCAGGGTGTAGAGTGTAGCGTATAGCGTGTAGGGTGTAGAGTGTAGGGTGTAGCATGTAGCGTGTAGAGTGTAGCGTGTAGGGTGTAGGGTGTAGCGTGTAGCGTTTACCGTGTAGCGTATAGAGTGCACCGTGTAGCGTATAGAGTGCAGCGTGTAGGGTGTAGGGTGTAGCGTGTAGGGTGTAGAGTGTAGCGTGTAGGGTGTAGAGTGTAACATGTAGCGTGTAGGGTGTAGGGCGTAGCGTGTAGCGTGTACCGTGTAGCGTGTACAGTGTAGTGTGTAGGGTGTAGAGTGTAGCGTGTAGGGTGTAGAGTGTAGCGTGTAGCGTGTAGCGTGTAGAGTGTAGCGTGTAGGGTGTAGCGTGTAGAGTGTAGTGTGTGGCGTGCAGGGCATAGGGTGTAGCGTGTAGCGTGTAGGGTGTAGGGTGTAGAGTGTAGGGTGTAGCATGTAGGGTGTAGGGTGTAGCGTGTAGAGTGTAGCGTGTAGGGTGTACGGTGTAGAGAGTATGGTATAAGCTGTAGCGTTTAGCGTGTAGAGTGTAGCGTGTAGCGTGTAGCGTGTAGGGTGTAGAGTGTAGAGTGTGGAGTGTAGCGTGTAGGGTGTAGGGTGTAGCGTGTAGGGTGTAGCATGTAGCGTGTAGCGTGTAGCATGTAGAGTAGGGTGTAGGGTGTAGGGTGTAGAGTGTAGTGTGTAGAGTGTAGAGTGTAGCGTGTAGAGTGTAAAGTGTAGCGTGTAGGGTGTAGCGTGTAGTGTGTAGCGTGTAGCGCGTAGCGTGTAGAGTGTAGGGTATAGAGTGTAGCGTGTAGAGAGTAGGGAGCAGAGTGTAGAGTGTAGCGTGCAGAGTGTACAGTGTAGGGTGTAGGGTGTAGCGTGTAGCGTGTAGAGTGTAGGGAGAAGGGTGTAGGGTGTAGCATGTAGGGTGTGGAGTGTAGCGTGTAGCGTGTAGGGTGTAGCGTGCAGCGAGTAGGGTGTAGCGTGTAGTGTGTAGCGTGTAGCGCGTAGCGTGTAGAGTGTAGGGTATAGAGTGTAGCGTGTAGAGAGTAGGGAGCAGAGTGTAGAGTGTAGCGTGCAGAGTGTAGGGTGTACAGTGTAGGGTGTAGGGTGTAGCGTGTAGCGTGTAGAGTGTAGGGAGTAGGGTGTAGGGTGTAGCGTGTAGGGTGTAGAGTGTAGCGTGTAGCGTGTAGCGTGTAGGGTGTAGCGTGTAGCGTGTAGGGTGTAGCGTGTATCATGTACCGTGTAGCGTGTAGCATGTAGAGTAAGGTGTAGGGTGTAGAGTGTAGCGTGTAGGGTGTAGGGTGTAGAGTGTAGGGTGTAGCATGTAGGGTGTAGGGTGTAGGGTGTAGCGTGTAGGGTGTAGAGTGTAGCGTGTAGGGTGTACGGTGTAGAGTGTAGGGTATAAGCTGTAGCGTTTAGCGTGTAGAGTGTAGCGTGTAGCGTGTAGCGTGTAGGGTGTAGAGTGTAGGGTGTAGAGTGTAGCGTGTAGCGTGTAGGGTGTAGGGTGAAGCGTGTAGGGTGTAGCATGTAGCGTGTAGCGTGTAGCATGTAGAGTAGGGTGTAGGGTGTAGGGTGTAGAGTGTAGTGTGTAGAGTGTGGAGTGTAGCGTGTAGAGTGTAAAGTGTAGCGTGTAGGGTGTAGCGTGTAGTGTGTAGTGTGTAGCGCGTAGCGTGTAGAGTGTAGGGTATAGAGTGTAGCGTGTAGAGAGTAGGGAGTAGAGTGTAGAGTGTAGCGTGTAGGGTGTAGAGTGTAGCGAGTAGCGTGTAGTGTGTAGGGTGTAGGGTGTAGAGTGTAGGGTGTAGCGTGTAGGGTGTAGAGTGTAGCGTGTAGGGTGTAGCGTGTAGCGTGCAGGTGTAGAGTGTAGCGTATAGCGTGTAGGGTGTAGGGTGTAGAGTGTAGGGTGTAGCGTGTAGAGTGTAGCGTGTAGCGTGTAGGGTGTAGGGTGTACAGTGTAGGGTGTAGGGTGTAGCGTGTAGAGTGTAGTGTGTGGCGTGCAGGGCGTAGGGTGTAGCGTGTAGGGTGTAGAGTGTAGGGTGTAGCATGTAGGGTGTAGGGTGTAGGGTGTAGCGTGTAGGGTGTAGAGTGTAGCATGTAGGGTGTACGGTGTAGAGTGTAGGGTATAAGCTGTAGCGTTTAGCGTGTAGAGTGTAACGTGTAGCGTGTAGGGTGTAGCGTGTAGGGTGTAGAGTGTAGGGTGTAGCGTGTAGGGTGTAGCGTGTAGCGTGTAGCGTGTAGGGTGTAGGGTGTAGAGTGTAGGGTGTAGCGTGTAGGGTGTAGCGTGTAGCGTGTAGCGTGTAGCGTGTAGGTTGTAGGGTGTAGAGTGTAGGGTGTAGCGTGTAGGGTGTAGCGTGTAGCGTGTAGCGTGTAGAGTGTAGCGTCTAGCGTGTAGCGTATAGATTGTAGCGTGTAGGGTGTAGGGTGTAGGGTGTACCGTGTAGGGTGTAGCGTGTAGCGTGTAGCGTGTAGAGTGTAGCATGTAGGGTGTAGCAAGTAGCGTGTATTGTGTAGGGTGTAGAGTGTAGCATGTAGCGTGTAGAGTGTAGGGTGTAGCGTGTAGGGTGTAGAGTGTAGCGTGTAGAGTGTAGAGTGTAGCGTGTAGCGTGTAGGGTTTTTCCTCTGATGAAGACGCTTGAGTAGCGTCGATACGCGTGGGGTAAAGGGCTTCCTTTGTTTTTTTCCCGAGGGACAGGACTTGGGTAACTTATCTTTACAACTGCTATGGAATTACACCTATTTACTTCATGCATGGCCTGGCATTTTTCCAAGCCTTAGGACAATGGATCCTGATTCTTTGTATTTCCACAAGGCGTCTGTATGCATACATTTATCCAAATAACTAGGATTTTGTAGTACTGCAGCATATCTATTTCCCTGATTACCTTTCTATAGGGGTCTGCTTTCATTTGCTTACCAACTGTGCGCACGCATGCTGTGTTGAACAAAATAGGATCCATGATGTATTTCTTCCAGATACTAGGCTGGAGTATATGTTTCCTGTCATAGTACTCAGGGGGTCACAGTTGGCAGTAAACAATAGGCATCTTATATGTAGATTTGACTAAGATTGGTGTACCCGCATACCTAGCAATTTTTTCTCTCTGGTTATTTCTCCTGTCTCACATATGCTGTAAAGTATTAGCTTCCTTCATTCCCTCGGGTAAAATTACTTATGGCCTATTCAGCCATACTAGTGTTTTAAATGTTTTTAAATGTATGTTTTGCCTGGTTCTGTTTGTGGACTACTATTTTTGTACAATAAAATTGACTATTTAACGTGGATCCCATTGGTTTGCATATCCTTTTCTTTTTGTGTTTAGTGTGTAGTGTGTAGCTTAACCCTACACGCTACACGCTACACGCTACACTCTACACCCTACACGCTACACCCTACACTCTACACCGTACACTCTACACGCTACACGCTACACTCTACACCCTACACCCTACACGCTACACGCTACACTCTACACCCTACACGCTACACTCTACACTCTACACGCTACACGCTACACTCTACACCCTACACTCTACACGCTACACGCTACACGCTACACCCTACACTCTACACGCTACACGCTACACTCTACACGCTACACGCTACATGCTACACTCTACACTCTACACCCTACACCCTACACGCTACACGCTATACTCTACACCCTACACGCTACACTCTACACGCTACACTCTACACTCTACACGCTACACGCTACACGCTACACTCTACACCCTACACGCAACACGCTACACTCTATACCCTACACGCTACACTCTGCACGCTACACGCTACACCCTACACGCTATACTCTGCACGCTACACGCTACACTCTACACCATACACGCTACACCCTACACTCTACACCCTACACCCTACACGCTATACCCGACACCCTACACCCTACATGCTTCACCCTAAACGCTACACTCTACACTCTACACCCTACACGCTACATGCTACACCCTACACGCTACACTCTACACCTCACACTCTACACGCTACACACTACACGCTACACGCTACACCCTACACGCTACACGCTACACCCTACACGCTACACGTTACACTCTACACCCTACACCCTACACGCTACACCCTACACGCTACACGCTACACGTTACACTCTACACCCTACACGCTACACTCTACACCCTGCACCCTACACGCTACAATCTACACCCTACACCCTACACGCTACACGCTACACGCTACACTCTACACCCTACACGCTACACCCTACACTCTACACCGTACACTCTACACGCTACACGCTACACTCTACACCCTACACCCTACACCCTACACGCTACGCGCTACACTCTACACGCTACACGCTACACTGTACACCCTACATGCAACACGCTACACTCTACACCCTACACGCTACACTCTACACGCTACACGCTACATGCTACACTCTACACTCTACACCATACACCCTACACGCTACACACTATACTCTACACCCTACACGCTACACTCTACACGCTACACGCTACACGCTACACTCTACACGCTACACTCTACACCCTACACGCAACACGCTACACTCTACACCCTACACCCTACACGCTACACACTACACGCTACACGCTACTCCCTACACGCTACACGCTACACCCTACACGCTACACGTTACACTCTACACCCTACACCCTACACACTACACCCTACACGCTACACATTACACTCTACACCCTACACGCTACACTCTACACCCTGCTCCCTACACGCTACACCCTACACGCTACACGCTACACCCTACACACTACATGTTACACTCTACACCCTACACTCTACACCCTACACTCTACACGCTACACTCTACACCCTACACTCTGCACTCTACACCCTACACCCTACACGCTACACTCTACACCCTACACCCTACACGCTACACACTACACGCTACACGCTACACCCTACACGCTACACGCTACACCCTACACGCTACACGTTACACTCTACACCCTGCACCCTACACGCTACACGCTACACCCTACACGCTACACGCTACACCCTACACACTACACATTACACTCTACACCCTACACTCTACACCCTACACTCTACACACTACACTCTACACCCTACACTCTGCACTCTACACCCTACACCCTACACACTACACGCTACACTCTACACCCTACACGCTACACGCTACACCCTACACCCTACACCCTACACGCTACAATCTACACGCTACACGCTACACCCTATACGCTAGACGCTACACTCTACACGCTACACGATACACGCTACACCCTACACGCTACACCCTACACTCTACACCCTACACCCTACACGCTACACGCTACACCCTACACGCTACACCCTACACTCTACACCCTACACCCTACACGCTACACGCTACACCCTACACGCTACACGTTACACTCTACACCCTACACCCTACACTCTACACCCTACACCCTTCTCTCTACACGCTATATTCTACACCCTACACGCTACACTCTACACCCTACACGCTACACGCTACACTCTACACCCTAGACGCTACACTCTATACCCTACACTCTACACGCTACACCCTACACCCTACACTCTACATGCTACACCCTACACCCTACACTCTACATGCTACACGCTACACGCTACATGCTACACGCTACACCCTACACGCTACACGCTACACACTACATGCTACACCCTACACCCTACACCCTACACGCTACACGCTACACTCTACACCCTACACGCTACACCCTACACCCTACACCCTACACGCTACACGCTACACTCTACACCCTACACGCTACACCCTACACTCTACACCCTACACGCTACACCCTACACTCTACACCCTACACGCTATACGCTACACTCTACACCCTGCACGCTACACGCTACACCCTACACGCTACACTCTACACCCTACACGCTACACCCTACACTCTACACCCTACACGCTACACGCTACACTCTACACTCTACACGCTACACCCTACACTCCACACCCTACACCCTACATGCTACACGCTACACCCTACACGCTACACATTACACTCTAAACCCTACACTCTACATCCTACACCCTACACTCTACACCCTACACGCTACACTCTACACTCTACACCCTACACCCTACATGCTACACGCTACACGCTACACTCTACACCCTACACGCTACACGCTACACCCTACAAGCTAAACGCTACAAACTACACGCTACATATTACACTCTACACCCTAGCGTGTAGCGTGTAGGGTGTAGCGTGTAGCGTGTAGCTTGTAGGGTGTAGAGTGTAGCGTGTAGCGTGTAGGCTGTAGCGTGTAGGGTGTAGCATGTATCGTGTAGGGTGTAGAGTGTAGCATGTAGCGTGTAGAGTGTAGGGTGTAGCGTGTAGCGTGTGTAGGGTGTAGGGTGTAGAGTGTAGCGTGTAGCGTGTAGGGTGTAGAGTGTAGGGTGTAGGGTGTAGAGTGTAGCGTGTAGGGTGTAGCGTGTAGGGTTTAGGGTGTAGGGTGTAGAGTGTAGGGTGTTGCGTGTAGGGTGTAGAGTGTAGCGTGTAGGGTGTAGAGTGTAGCGTGTAGCGTGTAGGGTGGAGAGTGTAGAGTGTAGGGTGTAGCGTGTAGGGTGTAGAGTGTAGCGTGTAGGGTGTAGAGTGTAGCGTGTAGCGTGCAGGGTGTAGAGTGTAGCGTATAGCGTGTAGGGTGTAGGATGTAGAGTGTAGCGTGTAGGGTGTAGAGTGTAGCGTGTAGAGTGTAGCATGTATCGTGTAGGGTGTAGAGTGTAGAGTGTAGCGTGTAGGGTGAAGCATGTAGGGTGTAGGGTGTCGGGTATAGCGTGTAGGGTGTAGGGTGTAGAGTGTAGGGTGTAGCGTGTATGGTGTAGAGTGTAGCGTGTAGCGTGTAGCGTGTAGGGTGTAGGGTGTAGCGTGTAGCATGTAGCGTGTAGGGTGTAGGGTGTAGCGTGTAGCGTGCAGAGTGTAGCGTGTAGGGTGTAGAGTGTAGCGTGTTGCGTGTAGGGTGTAGAGTGTAGCGTGTAGCGTGTAGAGTGTAGAGTGTAGCGGGTAGGGTGTAGAGTGTAGCGAGTAGCGTGTAGGGTGTAGGGTGTAGAGTGTAGGGTGTAGCGTGTAGGGTGTAGAGTGTAGCGTGTATGGTGTAGGGTGTAGAGTGTAGCGTGTAGGGTGTAGCGTGTAGCATGTAGCGTGTAGCGGGTAGCAAGTAGAGTGTAGGGTGTAGGGTGTAGCATGTAGAGTGTAGGGTGTAGGGTGTAGCGTGTAGAGTGTAGGGTATAGAGTGTAGCGTGTAGAGAGTAGGGAGTAGGGTGTAGGGTGTAGCGTGTAGGGTGTAGAGTGTAGCGTGTAGCGTGTAGCGTGTAGGGTGTAGTGTGTAGCGTGTAGGGTGTAGCGTGTATCATGTACCGTGTAGCGTGTAGCATGTAGAGTAGGGTGTAGGGTGTAGAGTGTAGCGTGTAGGGTGTAGGGTGTAGAGTGTAGGGTGTAGCATGTAGGGTGTAGGGTGTAGGGTGTAGCGTGTAGGGTGTAGAGTGTAGCGTGTAGGGTGTACGGTGTAGAGTGTAGGGTATAAGCTGTAGCGTTTAGCGTGTAGAGTGTAGCGTGTAGCGTGTAGCGTGTAGGGTGTAGAGTGTAGGGTGTAGAGTGTAGCGTGTAGCGTGTAGCGTGTAGGGTGTAGGGTGAAGCGTGTAGGGTGTAGCATGTAGCGTGTAGCGTGTAGCATGTAGAGTAGGGTGTAGGGTGTAGGGTGTAGAGTGTAGTGTGTAGAGTGTGGAGTGTAGCGTGTAGAGTGTAAAGTGTAGCGTGTAGGGTGTAGCGTGTAGTGTGTAGCGTGTAGCGCGTAGCGTGTAGAGTGTAGGGTATAGAGTGTAGCGTGTAGAGAGTAGGGAGCAGAGTGTAGAGTGTAGCGTGTAGGGTGTAGGGTGTACAGTGTAGGGTGTAGGGTGTAGCGTGTAGCGTGTAGAGTGTAGGGAGAAGGGTGTAGGGTGTAGCGTGTAGGGTGTGGAGTGTAGCGTGTAGCGTGTAGGGTGTAGCGTGTAGCGAGTAGGGTGTAGCGTGTATCATGTACCGTGTAGCGTGTAGCATGTAGAGTAGGGTGTAGGGTGTAGAGTGTAGCGTGTAGCGTGTAGTGTGTAGCGTGTAGAGTGTAAAGTGTAGCGTGTAGTGTGTAGTGTGTAGCGTGTAGCGCGTAGCGTGTAGAGTGTAGGGTATAGAGTGTAGCGTGTAGAGAGTAGGGAGTAGAGTGTAGCGTGTAGGGTGTAGAGTGTAGCGAGTAGCGTGTAGTGTGTAGGGTGTAGGGTGTAGAGTGTAGGGTGTAGCGTGTAGGGTGTAGAGTGTAGCGTGTAGGGTGCAGCGTGTAGCGTGCAGGTGTAGAGTGTAGCGTATAGCGTGTAGGGTGTAGGGTGTAGAGTGTAGGGTGTAGCGTGTAGAGTGTAGCGTGTAGCGTGTAGGGTGTAGGGTGTACAGTGTAGGGTGTAGGGTGTAGCGTGTAGAGTGTAGTGTGTGGCGTGCAGGGCGTAGGGTGTAGCGTGTAGGGTGTAGGGTGTAGAGTGTAGGGTGTAGCATGTAGGGTGTAGGGTGTAGGGTGTAGCGTGTAGGGTGTAGAGTGTAGCGTGTAGGGTGTACGGTGTAGAGTGTAGGGTATAAGCTGTAGCGTTTAGCGTGTAGAGTGTAGCGTGTAGCGTGTAGCGTGTAGGGTGTAGAGTGTAGGGTGTAGAGTGTAGCGTGTAGCGTGTAGCGTGTAGGGTGTAGGGTGAAGCGTGTAGGGTGTAGCATGTAGCGTGTAGCGTGTAGCATGTAGAGTAGGGTGTAGGGTGTAGGGTGTAGAGTGTAGTGTGTAGAGTGTGGAGTGTAGCGTGTAGAGTGTAAAGTGTAGCGTGTAGGGTGTAGCGTGTAGTGTGTAGCGTGTAGCGCGTAGCGTGTAGAGTGTAGGGTATAGAGTGTAGCGTGTAGAGAGTAGGGAGCAGAGTGTAGAGTGTAGCGTGTAGGGTGTAGGGTGTACAGTGTAGGGTGTAGGGTGTAGCGTGTAGCGTGTAGAGTGTAGGGAGAAGGGTGTAGGGTGTAGCGTGTAGGGTGTGGAGTGTAGCGTGTAGCGTGTAGGGTGTAGCGTGTAGCGAGTAGGGTGTAGCGTGTATCATGTACCGTGTAGCGTGTAGCATGTAGAGTAGGGTGTAGGGTGTAGAGTGTAGCGTGTAGCGTGTAGTGTGTAGCGTGTAGAGTGTAAAGTGTAGCGTGTAGTGTGTAGTGTGTAGCGTGTAGCGCGTAGCGTGTAGAGTGTAGGGTATAGAGTGTAGCGTGTAGAGAGTAGGGAGTAGAGTGTAGCGTGTAGGGTGTAGAGTGTAGCGAGTAGCGTGTAGTGTGTAGGGTGTAGGGTGTAGAGTGTAGGGTGTAGCGTGTAGGGTGTAGAGTGTAGCGTGTAGGGTGCAGCGTGTAGCGTGCAGGTGTAGAGTGTAGCGTATAGCGTGTAGGGTGTAGGGTGTAGAGTGTAGGGTGTAGCGTGTAGAGTGTAGCGTGTAGCGTGTAGGGTGTAGGGTGTACAGTGTAGGGTGTAGGGTGTAGCGTGTAGAGTGTAGTGTGTGGCGTGCAGGGCGTAGGGTGTAGCGTGTAGGGTGTAGGGTGTAGAGTGTAGGGTGTAGCATGTAGGGTGTAGGGTGTAGGGTGTAGCGTGTAGGGTGTAGAGTGTAGCATGTAGGGTGTACGGTGTAGAGTGTAGGGTATAAGCTGTAGCGTTTAGCGTGTAGAGTGTAGCGTGTAGCGTGTAGGGTGTAGGGTGTAGAGTGTAGCGTGTAGGGTGTAGAGTGTAGAGTGTAGAGAGTAGGGTGTAGGGTGTAGAGTGTAGGGTGTAGGGTGTAGAGTGTAACGTGTAGTGTGTAGGGTGTAGCGTGTAGGGTGTAGAGTGTAGGGTGTAGCGTGTAGGGTGTAGCGTGTAGCGTGTAGCGTGTAGGGTGTAGGGTGTAGAGTGTAGGGTGTAGCGTGTAGGGTGTAGCGTGTAGCGTGTAGCGTGTAGCGTGTAGGTTGTAGGGTGTGGAGTGTAGGGTGTAGCGTGTAGGGTGTAGCGTGTAGCGTGTAGCGTGTAGAGTGTAGCGTCTAGCGTGTAGCGTATAGTGTGTAGCGTGTAGCGTGTAGATTGTAGCGTGTAGGGTGTAGGGTGTAGGGTGTACCGTGTAGGGTGTAGCGTGTAGCGTGTAGCGTGTAGAGTGTAGCATGTAGGGTGTAGCAAGTAGCGTGTATTGTGTAGGGTGTAGAGTGTAGCATGTAGCGTGTAGAGTGTAGGGTGTAGCGTGTAGGGTGTAGAGTGTAGCGTGTAGAGTGTAGAGTGTAGCGTGTAGCGTGTAGGGTGTCACTTTTTCCTCTGATGAAGACGCTTGAGTAGCGTCGATACGCGTGGGGTAAAGGGCTTCCTTTGTTTTTTTCCCGAGGGACAGGACTTGGGTAACTTATCTTTACAACTGCTATGGAATTACACCTATTTACTTTATGCATGGCCTGGCATTTTTCCAAGCCTTAGGACACTGGATCCTGATTCTTCACCAAAATTAGTTTTTATTGGGTATATAACAAAAATGAACAGAAGAAAAAATAAACAATGACATAAACAATGTCTAAGTGACTGTAGCGAAAATGTCTACAACAGGTATAACTGTACATCTTGAAAAAAAAAAAGAATCGTCAAATAGCTCTTTGACTGTATCTAAAGAATATATACAACAGTACAAACAATCTGAATAACTGTAATGGATACATGTCCACAGTAAGTATAAATGATCATTTAGTAAAAGAAAACATCAAGTTTTTCCTTCAACTGTAGCCATTTACCCCACCTGATCCGAAAGCAATCCTCAGAGAGAAGGTTTGTATAGTAAATTTTTTCGTATACAAAATGTTTGTCAATCAACAATATTAAATGTTTCACATTGGGGGGACGAACACTGTTCCACTCCCTGGCAATCAAATAACTTGCAGACATTAAAATATGACTGGTTAAAAATTTGTCTGATTTGAGGTGGTTTAGATTAATGAGTAGCAGGGCTATATCAGGACGTGGAGAGATGGTTTTTTTAATCAAAAAGGAAATTATCACAAAAACCTCAGACCAAAAATTTGCAAGAAGGGGACAAGACCAGAAAGTATGTAATAGATTTGCTGACTGTCCACATTTCCTCCAACACATTCCATCATGGCCTTTAACAAAATGTTTCAGTCTATTAGGAGTCAAATAATATCTCTGGGTCAATTTGTAATGAGTTTCAAGAGTATTTGAGCATCTGGAGGCCTTCGTCGCTAATTTAAAGGACTGTGACCATTGAAGTGGCGAAATTTTTACATTTAAACTTTGTTCCCATTTTTCAAAAGGACCCGAGCTACTAAAAGTATGTTTGTCAGTTAAGACATTGCAAAAGGCACTCAAACAGCTCTTAGTTTTTGGAGGTGGATTTGTAAGGAAGTTAATAGCAGTTTGGTTGAAAAAAATTTTTTTGGGTATGCCTATCTGTTTTTTATATTCCTCTTTAAGAAAATAATAATCCATGAATTCACTACTATTAATTTTGAATTTGTCTTTTAGTATATGAAAGGGAATAAAAAGATTATTTTCCACCAAGTCATAAATGGATTTAATCCCCTGTCTCGACCAAAGCTCATAGCGGAATCTAAGTGAGGGCCTAATTGGAAGTAAAAATGAGATGGGAAGTGGTTTAATAGAATAAGGAAGTTTGTTAGATTTTTGGGATTGAAAGTATAGCCAGCTTTCAACCGATGCTCTGATGATGGGATTGCGGACATCCTTGATCTTTTGATGTTTTATGAAAAAATTATATAGATATAGAAGAGGTTCCTGATTGGGCATGGAGGCCAATTCCATTTTTGGCCATTCCAGGCCATCAGTATTTTTGAACCATGACTTAGTTTGGTCAAGTATAATGGAATGGTAATATGCATTTATGTCAGGTAAAGCTATTCCACCACTTTCCCTAGAGCGAATCAAAATTTGTTTTTTTATTCTGGTTTTCCCCCCAGACCATATATATTTATTCATTTGGTTTGTTAATTTTTGTAGAGTAGATTTGGGAAGTGGTAGGGGGACATTTCTAAAGAAATATAGGATTTTAGGAAGGACAAACATTTTATATAAGGTGACTTTCCCGAGCCACGAGGAAGGGGATTTTGAGATGGTTTTAATAACTTTCTCCACCTCACTATGGACATGTTCAGCATTGATCCTATATAGTTTATTTATATTGTCAGTCAACAAAATACCAAGATATGGGGTCTGAGTGCGGTCCCAGATGAAAGGATAGGAACTGCGCAGAAGTCGCCTCATCTGGAGTGACAGGTAAAGAGACAACACTATAGTTTTTGAATAATTCAATTTATAAAAGGACACTTTACCAAAATCATTAATGATTTCCCAGACACGCTTGATTGAATTAACTGGATATGAAAATGTAAGGATAATGTCGTCTGCGTATAGTCCGATTTTGTGATCGGTGTTATCTGAGCGTATACCTCTAACTTCCTCAGAATTCCTGACGTATTGTGCTAATGGTTCCAGACTAAGGATAAAAATCAGAGGGGAAAGTGGGCACCCCTGTCTGGTTCCATTAGAAATTGGAAACTGGTCTGATAGCGTATTATTGACCAATACAGCAGCTGACGGAGCAGAATATAGTGTTTGGATACTTTTGATTAAACCTGGACCAAAATTAAATTTTTTTACTACCGCAAATGCAAACTCCCAGCTTAGACGGTCAAACGCCTTTTCTGCATCCAAAGTGATGAACACGCTGGGAGTCTGCCTGCGATTACAGAGAGAAAGAAGATTTAACACCCGTCTAGTGCTATCGTAAGTTTGTCTGTTTCACAAAACCCACTTGGTCAGAGTGAATGATATCTGGGATAATGTGTTGTAACCTGTTTGCTATAATTTTGGCGTACGCTTTGATATCAGTATTTAGCAATGATATTGGTCTAAAATTTTCAACTTTGGTTGCATCCTTGTCAGCTTTGGGGATAACCACTATTGTGGCCCTGAGCATCTCCCTGCTACATGTTCCATTCACTCTAATAAAGTTGAGTGTTTGGGTCAGATGGGGAATAAGCAATTGCTTAAATTGTTTGTAATATTCACTAGTAAAACCGTCTGGGCCCGGCGCCTTGTTGAGTTTAAAAGCATTAATAACGTTTATGACCTCTTTTTCGCTAAAGGGCATGTCTAGTATTTCCCTCTGATCTAACGTGAGGCTTCCAAGTTTCATTTTCTCCAAAAAAGAATCAATTTGGTCTTGGGAGGGAGGTGAGACACTTTTACTATCTTTCAAATTGTATAAATTAAAGTAATAATCCCTGAAAGCTCCTGCAATATCCTTTGGTTTTAGGACATCACTCGTAGGCAAAGAGATTCTATCCACCACTTTTTTCATCTTGATAGGTTTAAATTTATTGGCCATCAATCTGGTTGGCCTATTATTATCTGTATAGTACCCAGCCCCGAAAAAAGTGGCTTTTTTCTCATATTGGGCAATTAATAGGTTCCTAAGCTCTAACCTACTGGTATGTAACTCTTTATGTCTATCGAAACTTGTATCATTTTGGGCGGCAGCCTCTAGAGCTTTTATTTTGTCTAACAATTCTTTCTGTTTAGATTCTCTAATTTTTTTCTGTTTAGCTCCAAGCTGAATCAAGATTCCCCTAATTACACACTTGTGAGCCTGCCATAATGTTTCCGGATTAATATCTTGTGTAGAATTTTCAACAAAGTAATGGGAGATGGCTTTTTCTATTAATTTGGAATTATCCT
Organism: Ranitomeya variabilis; assembly: GCF_051348905.1. Taxonomy (NCBI): domain Eukaryota; kingdom Metazoa; phylum Chordata; class Amphibia; order Anura; family Dendrobatidae; genus Ranitomeya; species Ranitomeya variabilis. The sequence continues at coordinate 773,856 of NW_027507984.1, read as the reverse complement.
GTGTGACAGTTATGAATTTATTGTATTTCCAATTATATGACTTATTTTCTCTATCTGTGTTTTTGAGTTTTAGAAGGATAGGTGCGTGATCTGACCAAGTGATTGGGCCCGTGACAAATTCTTCATATAGATCTAAAACTGAAAGACTTGTAAAAATATGGTCAATCCTAGTGAAAGACCTGTTGTATGGGCAGTATCTCGTGAATTCTTTTGAATTAGTATTCAACACTCTACAGATGTCTTGTAGTCCAGATTGTCTTAGCCAGTTAGATAAATTTTGTTGTTTATAATAGGTCAGCGGGTGGGAGCAATCCAAATGGGGATCAACAATATGATTAAAATCCCCGCCCCATACAACATGACCCTCACTGAAGTCCTCCAGTTTTTTTTTTTAATCTATTAAGGAAGCGAATTTGACTTGAATTGGGGGCATGTATATTAGCAATGGTAAAATTAACATCTCCCAGTTTCCCCTTAATACTAATTTGTCTACCTTCCTCGTCCTTCTGGATCCTGATTCTTTGTATTTCCACAAGGCGTCTGTATGCATACATTTATCCAAATAACTAGGATTTTGTAGTACTGCAGCACATCTATTTCCCTGATTACCTTTCTATAGGGGTCTGCTTTCATTTGCTTACCGACTGTGCGCACGCATGCTGTGTTGAACAAAATAGGATCCATGATGTATTTCTTCCAGATACTAGGCTGCAGTATATGTTTCCTGTCATAGTACTCAGGGGGTCACAGTTGGCAGTAAACAATAGGCTTCTTATATGTAGATTTGACTAAGATTGGTGTACCCGCATACCTAGCAATTTTTTCTCTCTGGTTATTTCTCCTGTCTCACATATGCTGTAAAGTATTAGCTTCCTTCATTCCCTCGGGTAAAATTACTTATGGCCTATTCAGCCATACTAGTGTTTTAAATGTTTTTAAATGTATGTTTTGCCTGGTTCTGTTTGTGGATTACTATTTTTGTACAATAAAATTGACTATTTAACGTGGATCCCATTGGTTTGCATATCCTTTTCTTTTTGTGTTTAGTGTGTAGTGTGTAGCTTAAACCTACACTCTACACGCTACACGCTACACTCTACACCCTACACCCTACACGCTACACGCTACACTCTACACCCTACACTCTACACGCTACACGCTACACGCTACACCCTACACCCTACACGCTACGCGCTACACTCTACACCCTACACGCTACACGCTACACTCTACACTCTACACGCTACACGCTACACTCTACACCCTACACTCTACACGCTACACGCTACACGCTACACCCTACACTCTACACGCTACACGCTACACTCTACACGCTACACGCTACATGCTACACTCTACACTCTACACCCTACACCCTACACGCTACACGCTATACTCTACACCCTACACGCTACACTCTACACGCTACACGCTACACTCTACACTATACACGCTACACGCTACACTCTACACCCTACACGCAACACGCTACACTCTACACCCTACACGCTACACTCTGCACGCTACACGCTACACCCTACACGCTATGCTCTGCCCGCTACACGCTACACTACACCATACACGCTACACCCTACACTCTACACCCTACACCCTACACGCTATACCCGACACCCTACACCCTACATGCTTCACCCTACACGCTACACTCTACACTCTACACCCTACACCCTACACCCTACACGCTACATGCTACACCCTACACGCTACACTCTACACCCTACACTCTACACGCTACACACTACACGCTACACGCTACACCCTACACGCTACACGCTACACCCTACACGCTACACGTTACACTCTACACCCTGCACCCTACACGCTACACGCTACACCCTACACGCTACACGCTACACCCTACACACTACACGTTACACTCTACACCCTACACTCTACACCCTACACTCTACACGCTACACTCTACACCCTACACTCTGCACTCTACACCCTACACCCTACACGCTACACGTTACAATCTACACCCTACACGCTACACGCTACACCCTACACCCTACACCCTACACGCTACAATCTACACGCTACACGCTACACCCTATACGCTAGACGCTACACTCTACACGCTACAGGATACACGCTACACCCTACACACTACACCCTACACTCTACACCCTACACCCTACACGCTACACGCTACACCCTACACGCTACACCCTACACTCTACACCCTACACCCTACACGCTACACGCTACACCCTACACGCTACACGTTACACTCTACACCCTACACTCTACACCCTACACCCTACTCTCTACACGCTATATTCTACACCCTACACGCTACACTCTACACCCTACACGCTACACGCTACACTCTACACCCTAGACGCTACACTCTATACCCTACACTCTACACGCTACACCCTACACCCTACACTCTACATGCTACACCCTACACCCTACACCCTACTCTCTACATGCTACACGCTACACGCTACATGCTACACGCTACACCCTACACGCTACACGCTACACACTACACGCTACACCCTACACCCTACACCCTACACGCTACACGCTACACTCTACACCCTACACGCTACACCCTACACCCTACACCCTACACGCTACACGCTACATTCTACACCCTACACGCTACACCCTACACTCTACACCCTACACGCTACACCCTACACTCTACACCCTACATGCTATACGCTACACTCTACACCCTGCACGCTACACGCTACACCCTACACGCTACACTCTACACCCTACACGCTACACCCTACACTCTACACCCTACACCCTACACGCTACACGCTACACTCCACACCCTACATGCTACACGCTACACCCTACACGCTACACATTACACTCTAAACCCTACACTCTACATCCTACACCCTACACTCTACACCCTACACGCTACACTCTACACTCTACACCCTACACCCTACATGCTACACGCTACACGCTACACTCTACACCCCACACGCTACACGCTACACCCTACAAGCTAAACGCTACAAACTACACGCTACATATTACACTCTACACCCTAGCGTGTAGCGTGTAGGGTGTAGAGTGTAGCGTGTAGCATGTAGCGTGTAGGGTGTGGGGTGTAGAGTGTAGCATGTAGCGTGTAGGGTGTAGAGTGTAGCGTGTAGGGTGTAGAGTGTAGCATGTAGCGTGTAGGGTGTAGGGTGTAGAGTGTAGAGTGTAGCATGTAGCGTGTAGATTGTAGGGTGTACCGTGTAGGGTGTAGAGTGTAGCATGTAGGGTGTAGGGTGTAGAGTGAAGGGTGTAGCGTGTAGAGTGTAGCGTGTAGCGTGTACGGTGTAGGGTGTAGAGTGTAGGGTGTAGCGTGTAGCGTGTAGCTTGTAGGGTGTAGCGTGTAGGCTGTAGCGTGTAGGGTATAGCATGTATCGTGTAGGGTGTAGGGTGTAGAGTGTAGCATGTAGCGTGTAGAGTGTAGGGTGTAGCGTGTAGGGTGTAGAGTGTAGCATGTAGGGTGTAGAGTGTAGCGTGTAGCGTGTAGCGTGTGTAGGGTGTAGGGTGTAGAGTGTAGCGTGTAGCGTGTAGGGTGTAGAGTGTAGGGTGTAGGGTGTAGAGTGTAGCGTGTAGGGTGTAGCGTGTAGGGTTTAGGGTGTAGGGTAGGGTGTAGAGTGTAGGGTGTAGCGTGTAGGGTGTAGCGTGTATCGTGTAGCGTGTAGAGTGTAGCGTCTAGCGTATAGGGTGTAGCGTGTAGCGTGTAGATTGTAGCGTGTAGGGTGTAGGGTGTAGGGTGTAGCGTGTAGCGTGTAGGGTGTAGAGTGTAGCGTGTAGTGTGTAGGGTGTAGGGTGTAGAGTGCAGAGTGTAGGGTGTAGAGTGTAGCGTGTAGAGTGTAGGGTGTAGAGTGTAGGGTGTAGAGTGTAACGTGTAGTGTGTAGGGTGTAGCGTGTAGCGTGTAGGGTGTAGCGTGTAGCGTGTAGGGTGCAGGGTGTAGAGTGTAACGTGTAGCGTGTAGGGTGTAGCGTGTAGCGTGTAGGGTGTAGCGTGTAGCGTGTAGTGTGTAGCGTGTAGGGTGTAGGATGTAGAGTGTAGCGTGTAGGGTGTAGGGTGTAGAGTGCAGAGTGTAGGGTGTAGAGTGTAGCGTGTAGAGTGTAGGGTGTAGAGTGTAGGGTGTAGAGTGTAACGTGTAGTGTGTAGGGTGTAGCGTGTAGCGTGTAGGGTGTAGCGTGTAGGGAGCAGGGTGTAGAGTGTAGCGTGTAGGGTGTAGAGTGTAACGTGTAGCGTGTAGGGTGTAGTGTGTAGGGTGTAGGGTGTAGAGTGTAACGTGTAGCGTGTAGGGTGTAGCGTGTAGCGTGTAGGGTGTAGCGTGTAGCGTGTAGTGTGTAGCGTGTAGGGTGTAGGGTGTAGAGTGTAGCGTGTTGCGTGTAGGGTGTAGAGTGTAGCGTGTAGAGTGTAGCGTGTAGCGTGTAGCGTGTAGAGTGTAGCGTGTAGGGTGTAGAGTATAGTGTGTAGCGTGTAGGGTGTATGGTGTAGAGTGTAGAGTGTAGCATGTAGCGTGTAGCGTGTAGAGTGTAGCGTGTAGGGTGTAGAGTGTAGCGTGTTGCATGTAGGGTGTACAGTGTAGCGTGTAGCGTGTAGAGTGTAGGGTGTAGAGTGTAGCGTGTAGCGTGTAGAGTGTAGGGTGTAGAGTGTAGCGTGTTGCGTGTAGAGTGTAGCGTGTAGCGTGTAGGTTGTAGAGTGTAGCGTGTAGCGTGTAGGGTGTAGGGTGTAGCGTGTAGCGTGTAGAGTGTAGAGTGTAGCGTGTAGCATGTAGAGTGTAGAGTGTAGCGTGTAGGGTGTAGAGTGTAGTGCGTAGCGTGTAGGGTGTGGGGTGTAGAGTGTAGCGTGTAGCGTGTAGAGTGTACGGTGTAGAGTGTAGGGTGTAGCGTGTAGGGTGTAGAGTGTGGCGTGTAGCGTGTAGCGTGTAGGGTGTAGGGTGTAGATTGTAGCGTGTAGGGTGCAGGGTGTAGAGTGTAGCGTGTAGGGTGTAGAGTGTAACGTGTAGCGTGTAGGGTGTAGCGTGTAGCGTGTAGGGTGTAGGGTGTAGAGTGTAACGTGTAGCGTGTAGGGTGTAGCGTGTAGCGTGTAGGGTGTAGCGTGTAGCGTGTAGTGTGTAGCGTGTAGAGTGTAGGGTGTAGAGTGTAGTGTGTAGGGTGTAGCATGTAGCGTGTAGGGTGTAGGGTGTAGAGTGTAGAGTGTAGCGTTTAGGGTGAAGCATGTAGGGTGTAGGGTGTCGGGTATAGCGTGTAGGGTGTAGGGTGTAGAGTGTAGGGTGTAGCGTGTATGGTGTAGAGTGTAGCGTGTAGCGTGCAGAGTATAGCGTGTAGGGTGTAGCGTGTAGCGTGCAGAGTGTAGCGTGTAGGGTATAGATTGTAGCGTGTTGCGTGTAGGGTGTAGAGTGTAGCGTGTAGCGTGTAGAGTGTAGAGTGTAGCGTGTAGCGTGTAGAGTGTAGGGTGTAGAGTGTAGAGTGTAGCATGTAGCGTGTAGCGTGTAGAGTGTAGCGTGTAGCGTGTAGAGTGTAGGGTGTAGAGTGCAGAGTGTAGGGTGTAGAGTGTAGCGTGTAGAGTGTAGGGTGTAGAGTGTAGGGTGTAGAGTGTAACGTGTAGTGTGTAGGGTGTAGCGTGTAGCGTGTAGGGTGTAGCGTGTAGGGAGCAGGGTGTAGAGTGTAGCGTGTAGGGTGTAGAGTGTAACGTGTAGCGTGTAGGGTGTAGTGTGTAGGGTGTAGGGTGTAGAGTGTAACGTGTAGCGTGTAGGGTGTAGCGTGTAGCGTGTAGGGTGTAGCGTGTAGCGTGTAGTGTGTAGCGTGTAGGGTGTAGGGTGTAGAGTGTAGCGTGTTGCGTGTAGGGTGTAGAGTGTAGCGTGTAGAGTGTAGCGTGTAGCGTGTAGCGTGTAGAGTGTAGCGTGTAGGGTGTAGAGTATAGTGTGTAGCGTGTAGGGTGTATGGTGTAGAGTGTAGAGTGTAGCATGTAGCGTGTAGCGTGTAGAGTGTAGCGTGTAGGGTGTAGAGTGTAGCGTGTTGCATGTAGGGTGTACAGTGTAGCGTGTAGCGTGTAGAGTGTAGGGTGTAGAGTGTAGCGTGTAGCGTGTAGAGTGTAGGGTGTAGAGTGTAGCGTGTTGCGTGTAGAGTGTAGCGTGTAGCGTGTAGGTTGTAGAGTGTAGCGTGTAGCGTGTAGGGTGTAGGGTGTAGCGTGTAGCGTGTAGAGTGTAGAGTGTAGCGTGTAGCATGTAGAGTGTAGAGTGTAGCGTGTAGGGTGTAGAGTGTAGTGCGTAGCGTGTAGGGTGTGGGGTGTAGAGTGTAGCGTGTAGCGTGTAGAGTGTACGGTGTAGAGTGTAGGGTGTAGCGTGTAGGGTGTAGAGTGTGGCGTGTAGCGTGTAGCGTGTAGGGTGTAGGGTGTAGATTGTAGCGTGTAGGGTGCAGGGTGTAGAGTGTAGCGTGTAGGGTGTAGAGTGTAACGTGTAGCGTGTAGGGTGTAGCGTGTAGCGTGTAGGGTGTAGGGTGTAGAGTGTAACGTGTAGCGTGTAGGGTGTAGCGTGTAGCGTGTAGGGTGTAGCGTGTAGCGTGTAGTGTGTAGCGTGTAGAGTGTAGGGTGTAGAGTGTAGTGTGTAGGGTGTAGCATGTAGCGTGTAGGGTGTAGGGTGTAGAGTGTAGAGTGTAGCGTTTAGGGTGAAGCATGTAGGGTGTAGGGTGTCGGGTATAGCGTGTAGGGTGTAGGGTGTAGAGTGTAGGGTGTAGCGTGTATGGTGTAGAGTGTAGCGTGTAGCGTGCAGAGTATAGCGTGTAGGGTGTAGCGTGTAGCGTGCAGAGTGTAGCGTGTAGGGTATAGATTGTAGCGTGTTGCGTGTAGGGTGTAGAGTGTAGCGTGTAGCGTGTAGAGTGTAGAGTGTAGCGTGTAGCGTGTAGCGTGTAGAGTGTAGCGTGTAGCGTGTAGAGTGTAGGGTGTAGAGTGCAGAGTGTAGGGTGTAGAGTGTAGCGTGTAGAGTGTAGGGTGTAGAGTGTAACGTGTAGTGTGTAGGGTGTAGCGTGTAGCGTGTAGGGTGTAGCGTGTAGGGAGCAGGGTGTAGAGTGTAGCGTGTAGGGTGTAGAGTGTAACGTGTAGCGTGTAGGGTGTAGTGTGTAGGGTGTAGGGTGTAGAGTGTAACGTGTAGCGTGTAGGGTGTAGCGTGTAGCGTGTAGGGTGTAGCGTGTAGCGTGTAGTGTGTAGCGTGTAGGGTGTAGGGTGTAGAGTGTAGCGTGTTGCGTGTAGGGTGTAGAGTGTAGCGTGTAGAGTGTAGCGTGTAGCGTGTAGCGTGTAGAGTGTAGCGTGTAGGGTGTAGAGTATAGTGTGTAGCGTGTAGGGTGTATGGTGTAGAGTGTAGAGTGTAGCATGTAGCGTGTAGCGTGTAGAGTGTAGCGTGTAGGGTGTAGAGTGTAGCGTGTTGCATGTAGGGTGTACAGTGTAGCGTGTAGCGTGTAGAGTGTAGGGTGTAGAGTGTAGCGTGTAGCGTGTAGAGTGTAGGGTGTAGAGTGTAGCGTGTTGCGTGTAGAGTGTAGCGTGTAGCGTGTAGGTTGTAGAGTGTAGCGTGTAGCGTGTAGGGTGTAGGGTGTAGCGTGTAGCGTGTAGAGTGTAGAGTGTAGCGTGTAGCATGTAGAGTGTAGAGTGTAGCGTGTAGGGTGTAGAGTGTAGTGCGTAGCGTGTAGGGTGTGGGGTGTAGAGTGTAGCGTGTAGCGTGTAGAGTGTACGGTGTAGAGTGTAGGGTGTAGCGTGTAGGGTGTAGAGTGTGGCGTGTAGCGTGTAGCGTGTAGGGTGTAGGGTGTAGATTGTAGCGTGTAGGGTGCAGGGTGTAGAGTGTAGCGTGTAGGGTGTAGAGTGTAACGTGTAGCGTGTAGGGTGTAGCGTGTAGCGTGTAGGGTGTAGGGTGTAGAGTGTAACGTGTAGCGTGTAGGGTGTAGCGTGTAGCGTGTAGGGTGTAGCGTGTAGCGTGTAGTGTGTAGCGTGTAGAGTGTAGGGTGTAGAGTGTAGTGTGTAGGGTGTAGCATGTAGCGTGTAGGGTGTAGGGTGTAGAGTGTAGAGTGTAGCGTTTAGGGTGAAGCATGTAGGGTGTAGGGTGTCGGGTATAGCGTGTAGGGTGTAGGGTGTAGAGTGTAGGGTGTAGCGTGTATGGTGTAGAGTGTAGCGTGTAGCGTGCAGAGTATAGCGTGTAGGGTGTAGCGTGTAGCGTGCAGAGTGTAGCGTGTAGGGTATAGATTGTAGCGTGTTGCGTGTAGGGTGTAGAGTGTAGCGTGTAGCGTGTAGAGTGTAGAGTGTAGCGTGTAGCGTGTAGAGTGTAGGGTGTAGAGTGTAGAGTGTAGCATGTAGCGTGTAGCGTGTAGAGTGTAGCGTGTAGCGTGTAGAGTGTAGGGTGTAGAGTGCAGAGTGTAGGGTGTAGAGTGTAGCGTGTAGAGTGTAGGGTGTAGAGTGTAGGGTGTAGAGTGTAACGTGTAGTGTGTAGGGTGTAGCGTGTAGCGTGTAGGGTGTAGCGTGTAGGGAGCAGGGTGTAGAGTGTAGCGTGTAGGGTGTAGAGTGTAACGTGTAGCGTGTAGGGTGTAGTGTGTAGGGTGTAGGGTGTAGAGTGTAACGTGTAGCGTGTAGGGTGTAGCGTGTAGCGTGTAGGGTGTAGCGTGTAGCGTGTAGTGTGTAGCGTGTAGGGTGTAGGGTGTAGAGTGTAGCGTGTTGCGTGTAGGGTGTAGAGTGTAGCGTGTAGAGTGTAGCGTGTAGCGTGTAGCGTGTAGAGTGTAGCGTGTAGGGTGTAGAGTATAGTGTGTAGCGTGTAGGGTGTATGGTGTAGAGTGTAGAGTGTAGCATGTAGCGTGTAGCGTGTAGAGTGTAGCGTGTAGGGTGTAGAGTGTAGCGTGTTGCATGTAGGGTGTACAGTGTAGCGTGTAGAGTGTAGGGTGTAGAGTGTAGCGTGTAGCGTGTAGAGTGTAGGGTGTAGAGTGTAGCGTGTTGCGTGTAGAGTGTAGCGTGTAGCGTGTAGGTTGTAGAGTGTAGCGTGTAGCGTGTAGGGTGTAGGGTGTAGCGTGTAGCGTGTAGAGTGTAGAGTGTAGCGTGTAGCATGTAGAGTGTAGAGTGTAGCGTGTAGGGTGTAGAGTGTAGTGCGTAGCGTGTAGGGTGTGGGGTGTAGAGTGTAGCGTGTAGCGTGTAGAGTGTACGGTGTAGAGTGTAGGGTGTAGCGTGTAGGGTGTAGAGTGTGGCGTGTAGCGTGTAGCGTGTAGGGTGTAGGGTGTAGATTGTAGCGTGTAGGGTGCAGGGTGTAGAGTGTAGCGTGTAGGGTGTAGAGTGTAACGTGTAGCGTGTAGGGTGTAGCGTGTAGCGTGTAGGGTGTAGGGTGTAGAGTGTAACGTGTAGCGTGTAGGGTGTAGCGTGTAGCGTGTAGGGTGTAGCGTGTAGCGTGTAGTGTGTAGCGTGTAGAGTGTAGGGTGTAGAGTGTAGTGTGTAGGGTGTAGCATGTAGCGTGTAGGGTGTAGGGTGTAGAGTGTAGAGTGTAGCGTTTAGGGTGAAGCATGTAGGGTGTAGGGTGTCGGGTATAGCGTGTAGGGTGTAGGGTGTAGAGTGTAGGGTGTAGCGTGTATGGTGTAGAGTGTAGCGTGTAGCGTGCAGAGTATAGCGTGTAGGGTGTAGCGTGTAGCGTGCAGAGTGTAGCGTGTAGGGTATAGATTGTAGCGTGTTGCGTGTAGGGTGTAGAGTGTAGCGTGTAGCGTGTAGAGTGTAGAGTGTAGCGTGTAGCGTGTAGAGTGTAGGGTGTAGAGTGTAGAGTGTAGCATGTAGCGTGTAGCGTGTAGAGTGTAGCGTGTAGCGTGTAGAGTGTAGGGTGTAGCGTGTAGAGTGTAGGGTGTAGAGTGTAGCGTGTAGCGTGTAGAGTGTAGAGTGTAGCGTGTAGGGTGTAGAGTGTAGCGTGTAGCGTGTAGGGTGTAGGGTGTAGAGTGTAGCGTGTAGCGTGTAGAGTGTACGGTGTAGAGTGTAGGGTGTAGCGTGTAGGGTGTAGAGTGTAGCGTGTAGCGTGTAGCGTGGAGGGTTAAGCTACACACTACACACTAAACACAAAAAGAAAAGGATATGCAAACCAATGGGATCATCGTGAAATAGTCAATTTTATTGTACAAAAATAGTAATCCACAAACAGAACCAGGCAAAACATACATTTAAAAACATTTAAAACACTAGTATGGCTGAATAGGCCATAAGTAATTTTTCCCGAGGGAATGAAGGAAGCTAATACTTTACAGCATATGTGAGACAGGAGAAATAACCAGAGAGAAAAAATTGCTAGGTATGCGGGTACACCAATCTTAGTCAAATCTACATATAAGAAGCCTATTGTTTACTGCCAACTGTGACCCCCTGAGTACTATGACAGGAAACATATACTCCAGCCTAGTATCTGGAAGAAATACATCATGGATCCTATTTTGTTCAACACAGCATGCGTGCGCACAGTTGGTAAGCAAATGAAAGCAGACCCCTATAGAAAGGTAATCAGGGAAATAGATATGCTGCAGTACTACAAAATCCTAGTTATTTGGATAAATGTATGCATACAGACGCCTTGTGGAAATACAAAGAATCAGGATCCATTGTCTTAAGGCTTGGAAAAATGCCAGGCCATGCATGAAGTAAATAGGTGTAATTCCATAGCAGTTGTAAAGATAAGTTACCCAAGTCCTGTCCCTCGGGAAAAAAACAAAGGAAGCCCTGAACCCCACGCGTATCGACGCTACTCAAGCGTCTTCATCAGAGGAAAAAGTGACACCCTACACGTTACACGCTACACTCTACACCCTACACAATACACGCTACTTGCTACACCCTACATGCTACACTACTCTACACCACCCTACTCTACACGCTACACGCTACACGCTACACCCTACACGGAACACGCTACTTGCTACACCCTACATGCTACACTCTACACGCTACACGCTACACGCTACACCCTACACCCTACACGCTACACGCTACACCCTACACCCTACACCCTACACGCTACAATCTACACGCTACACACTATACGCTACACGCTAGACGCTACACTCTACACGCTACACGATACACGCTACACCCTACACGCTACATCCTACACTCTACACCCTACATCCTACACGCTACACGCTACACGCTACACCCTACACGCTACACCCTACACTCTACACCCTACACCCTACACGCTACACGCTACACGATACACCCTACACGCTACACCCTACACTATACACCCTACACGCTACACCCTACACGCTACACGTTACACTCTACACCCTACACCCTACACTCTGCACCCTACACCCTACTCTCTACACGCTACACTCTACACCCTACACGCTACACTCTACACTCTACACCCTACACGCTACACGCTACACGCTACACTCTACACGCTAAACGCTACAGCTTATACCCTACACTCTACACCGTACACCCTCCATGCTACACTCTACACCCTACACGCTACACCCTACACCCTACACCCTACATGCTACACCCTACACTCTACACCCTACACCCTACACGCTACACCCTATGCCCTGCACGCCACACACTAAACTCTACACGCTACACCCTACACCCTACACTGTACACCCTACACCCTACACGCTACACGCTACACTCTACACGCTACACCCTACACTCTACACCCTGCACCCTACACGCTATACGCTACACTCTACACCCTGCACGCTACACGCTACACCCTACACGCTACACTCTACACCCTACACGCTACACCCTACACTCTACACCCTACACCCTACACACTACACGCTACTCGCTACACTCTACACCCTACACGCTACACTCTACACTCTACTCCCTACTCTCTACACGCTACACTCTATACCCTACACTCTACACGCTACGCGCTACACGCTACACACTACACACTACACGCTACACTTTACACTCTACACGCTACACACTACACGCTACACGCTACACTCTACACCCTACACCCTACTCTACATGCTACACGCTACACGGTACATGATACACGCTACACCCTACACGCTACACGCTACACCCTACACGCTACACGCTACACTCCACACCCTACACGCTACACCCTACACCCTACTCCCTACACTCTACACGCTACACGTTACACCCTACACCCTACACTGTACACCCTACACCCTACATGCTACACTCTACACTCTGCTCCCTACCCTCTACACGCTACACTCTATACCCTACACTCTACACGCTACGCGCTACACGCTACACACTACACGCTACACCCTACACGCTACACTTTACACTCTACACGCTACACTCCACACTCTACACACTACACTCTACACCCTACACCCTACACCCTACTCTACATGCTACACGCTACACGCTACATGCTACACCCTACACGCTTCACCCTACACCCTACACGCTACACGCTACACGCTACACTCTACACCCTACACTCTACACCCTACACGCTACACGCTACACGCTACACTCTACACGCTAAACGCTACAGCTTATACCCTACACTCTACACCGTACACCCTACACGCTACTCTACACCCTGCACGCTACACCCTACACCCTACATGCTACACCCTACACTCTACACCCTACACCCTACATGCTACACTCTACACCCTACACCCTACTCTACATGCTACACGCTACACGGTACATGATACACGCTACACCCTACACGCTACACGCTACACCCTACACGCTACACGCTACACGCTACACTCTACACCCTACACGCTACACCCTACACCCTACTCCCTACACTCTACACGCTACACGCTACACCCTACACCCTACACTGTACACCCTACACCCTGCACGCTACACTCTACACTCTGCTCCCTACTCTCTACACGCTACACTCTATACCCTACACTCTACACGCTACGCGCTACACGCTACGCACTACACGCTACACCCTACACGCTACACTTTACACTCTACACGCTACACTCTACACTCTACACACTACACTCTACACCCTACACCCTACACCCTACTCTACATGCTACACGCTACACGCTACATGCTACACCCTACACGCTACACCCTACACCCTACATGCTACACCCTACACTCCACCCTACACCCTACACGCTACACCCTACGCCCTGCACGCCACACACTACACTCTACACGCTACACCCTACACGCTACACTCTACATGCTACACGCTACACTCTACACCCTACACGCTACACTCTACACCCTACACACTACACTCTACACGCTACACGGTACACGCTACACGCTACGCCCTACACCCTACACGCTACATGTTACACTCTACACCCTACACGCTACACTCTACACCCTACACGCTACACCCTACACCCTACACGCTACACACTACACGCTACACTCTACACCCTACACGCTGCACTCTATACGCTACACGGTACACGCTACACGCTACAACCTACACCCTACATGCTACACGCTACACCCTACACTGTACACCCTACACCCTACACGCTACACTCTACACCCTGCACGCTACACGCTACACGCTACACCCTACACGCTACACTCTACACCCTACACGCTACACTCTACATGCTACACGCTACACGCTACATGCTACATGCTACACGCTACACCCTACACCCTACACCCTACACCCTACACGCTACACTCTACACCCTACACGCTACACCCTACACTCTACACCCTACACCCTACACGCTACTCGCTACACTCTACACCCTACCCGCTACACTCTACACGCTACACTCTACACTACACGCTACACGCTACACTCTACACCCTACACGCAACACGCTACACTCTACACCCTACACGCTACACTCTGCACGCTACACGCTACACCCTACACCCTACACGCTACACTCTACACGCTACACGATACACTCTACACCATACACGCTACACCCTACACTCTACACCCTACACCCTACACGCTATACCCGACACCCTACACCCTACATGCTTCACCCTACACGCTACACTCTACACTCTACACCCTACACGCTACATGCTACACTCTACACGCTACACTCTACACCCTACACGCTACACTCTACATCCTACACCCTACACGCTATACGCTACACTCTACACCCTGCACGCTACACGCTACACTCTACACCCTACACGCTACACTCTACACCCTACAAGCTACACCCTACACTCTACACTCTCCACCCTACACGCTACACGCTACACTCTACACGCTACACCCTACACGCTACACTCTACACCCTACACGCAACACGCTACACTCTACACCCTACACCCTAAATCCTACACGCTACACCCTACACGCTACACTCTACACCCTACACCCTACACTCTACACCCTACACGCTACACGCTACACTCTACACCCTACACCCTACACACGCTACACGCTACACCCTACACTCTACACGCTACATGCTACACTCTACACCCTACACGATACATGCTACACCCTACACGCTACAGCCTACACGCTACACGCTACACTCTACACCCTACAAGCTACACGCTACACGCTACACCCTACACTCTACACCCTACACCGTACACGCTACACGCTACACTCTACACGCTACACCCTTCACTCTACACCCTACACCCTACATGCTACACTCTACACCCTACACGGTACACCCTACAATCTACACGCTACATGCTACACTCTACACTCTACACCCTACACGCTACATGCTACACTCTACACCCTACACGCTACACTCTACACCCTACACGCTACATGCTACACTCTACACCATACACCCTACACGCTACATGCTACACGCTACACTCTACACCCTACACGCTACACGCTAGGGTGTAGAGTGTAATATGTAGCGTGTAGTTTGTAGCGTTTAGCTTGTAGGGTGTAGCGTGTAGCATGTAGGGTGTAGAGTGTAGCGTGTAGCGTGTAGCATGTAGGGTGTAGGGTGTAGAGTGTAGAGTGTAGCGTGTAGGGTGTAGAGTGTAGGGTGTAGGATGTAGAGTGTAGGGTTTAGAGTGTAATGTGTAGCGTGTAGGGTGTAGCGTGTAGCATGTAGGGTGTAGGGTGTGGAGTGTAGGGTGTAGCGTGTAGGGTGTAGAGTGTAGCGTGTAGCGTGTAGGGTGTAGGGTGTAGAGTGTAGGGTGTAGCGTGTAGGGTGTAGAGTGTAGCGTGTAGGGTGTAGCGTGTAGCGTGCAGGGTGTAGAGTGTAGCGTATAGCGTGTAGGGTGTAGAGTGTAGGGTGTAGCGTGTAGGGTGTAGAGTGTAGGGTGTAGCGTGTAGGGTGTAGAGTGTAGCGTGTAGAGTGTAGGGTGTAGGGTGTAGGGTGTAGCGTGTAGGGTGTAGAGTGTAGTGTGTAGCGTGTAGGGTGTAGGGTGTAGGGTGTAGCGTGTAGTGTGTAGCGTGTAGCGTGTAGGGTGTAGCGTGTAGCATGTAGCGTGTAGCGTGTAGCATGTAGAGTGTAGGGTGTAGGGTGTAGGGTGTAGCATGTAGAGTGTAGGGTGTAGGGTGTAGCGTGTAGAGTGTAGGGTATAGAGTGTAGCGTCTAGGGTGTAGAGTGTAGCGTGTAGCGTGTAGGGTGTAGAGTGTAGCGTGTAGGGTGTAGAATATAGCGTGTAGAGAGTAGGGTGTAGGGTGTAGAGTGTAGGGTGTAGAGTGTAGGGTGTAGGGTGTAGAGTGTAACGTGTAGCGTGTAGGGTGTAGCGTGTAGCGTGTAGGGTGTAGGGTGTAGAGTGTAGGGTGTAGCGTGTAGGGTGTAGCGTGTAGCGTGTAGCGTGTAGGGTGTAGGGTGTAGAATGTAGGGTGTAGTGTGTAGGGTGTAGCGTGTATCGTGTAGCGTGTAGAGTGTTGCGTCTAGCGTATAGGGTGTAGCGTGTAGCGTGTAGATTGTAGCGTGTAGGGTGTAGGGTGTAGGGTGTAGCGTGTAGCGTGTAGGGTGTAGATTGTAGCGTGTAGCGTGTAGGGTGTAGGGTGTAGAGTGCAGAGTGTAGGGTGTAGAGTGTAACGTGTAGTGTGTAGGGTGTAGCATGTAGCGTGTAGTGTGTAGCGTGTAGGGTGTAGGGTGTAGAGTGTAGCGTGTAGGGTGTAGCATGTAGCGTGTAGGGTGTAGGGTGTAGATTGTAGCGTGTAGGGTGAAGCATGCAGGGTGTAGGGTGTCGGGTATAGCGTGTAGGGTGTAGGGTGTAGAGTGTAGGGTGTAGCGTGTATGGTGTAGAGTGTAGCGTGTAGAGTGTAGCGTGTAGGGTGTAGCGTGTAGCGTGCAGAGTGTAGCGTGTAGGGTGTAGAGTGTAGCGTGTTGCGTGTAGGGTGTAGCGTGTAGGGTGTAGAGTATAGTGTGTAGCGTGTAGGGTGTAGGGTGTAGAGTGTAGGGTGTAGCGTGTAGGGTGTAGGGTGTAGATTGTAGCGTGTAGGGTGTAGGGTGTAGCGTGTAGCGTGTAGGGTGTAGGGTGTAGAGTGTAGCGTGTAGCGTGTAGGGTGTAGGGTGTAGAGTGTATAGTGTAGGGTGTAGAGTGTAGCGTGTAGAGTGTAGGGTGTAGAGTGTAGGTTGTAGTGTAACGTGTAGCGTGTATTGTGTAGCGTGTAGCATGTAGGATGTAGCGTGTAGCGTGTAGGGTGCAGGGTGTAGAGTGTAGCGTGTAGGGTGTAGAGTGAAGCGTGTAGCGTGCAGAGTATAGCGTGTAGGGTGTAGCGTGTAGTGTGCAGAGTGTAGCGTGTAGGGTGTAGAGTGTAGCGTGTTGCGTGTAGGGTGTAGAGTGTAGCGTGTAGGGTGTAGAGTGTAGCGTGTAGGGTGTAGCGTGTAGCGTGTAGCGTGCAGGGTGTAGAGTGTAGCGTATAGCGTGTAGGGTGTAGAGTGTAGGGTGTAGCATGTAGCGTGTAGAGTGTAGCGTGTAGGGTGTAGGGTGTAGCGTGTAGCGTTTACCGTGTAGCGTATAGAGTGCACCGTGTAGCGTATAGAGTGCAGCGTGTAGGGTGTAGGGTGTAGCGTGTAGGGTGTAGAGTGTAGCGTGTAGGGTGTAGAGTGTAACATGTAGCGTGTAGGGTGTAGGGCGTAGCGTGTAGCGTGTACCGTGTAGCGTGTACAGTGTAGTGTGTAGGGTGTAGAGTGTAGCGTGTAGGGTGTAGAGTGTAGCGTGTAGCGTGTAGCGTGTAGAGTGTAGCGTGTAGGGTGTAGCGTGTAGAGTGTAGTGTGTGGCGTGCAGGGCATAGGGTGTAGCGTGTAGCGTGTAGGGTGTAGGGTGTAGAGTGTAGGGTGTAGCATGTAGGGTGTAGGGTGTAGCGTGTAGAGTGTAGCGTGTAGGGTGTACGGTGTAGAGAGTATGGTATAAGCTGTAGCGTTTAGCGTGTAGAGTGTAGCGTGTAGCGTGTAGCGTGTAGGGTGTAGAGTGTAGAGTGTGGAGTGTAGCGTGTAGGGTGTAGGGTGTAGCGTGTAGGGTGTAGCATGTAGCGTGTAGCGTGTAGCATGTAGAGTAGGGTGTAGGGTGTAGGGTGTAGAGTGTAGTGTGTAGAGTGTAGAGTGTAGCGTGTAGAGTGTAAAGTGTAGCGTGTAGGGTGTAGCGTGTAGTGTGTAGCGTGTAGCGCGTAGCGTGTAGAGTGTAGGGTATAGAGTGTAGCGTGTAGAGAGTAGGGAGCAGAGTGTAGAGTGTAGCGTGCAGAGTGTAGGGTGTACAGTGTAGGGTGTAGGGTGTAGCGTGTAGCGTGTAGAGTGTAGGGAGTAGGGTGTAGGGTGTAGCGTGTAGGGTGTAGAGTGTAGCGTGTAGCGTGTAGCGTGTAGGGTGTAGCGTGTAGCGTGTAGGGTGTAGCGTGTATCATGTACCGTGTAGCGTGTAGCATGTAGAGTAAGGTGTAGGGTGTAGAGTGTAGCGTGTAGGGTGTAGGGTGTAGAGTGTAGGGTGTAGCATGTAGGGTGTAGGGTGTAGGGTGTAGCGTGTAGGGTGTAGAGTGTAGCGTGTAGGGTGTACGGTGTAGAGTGTAGGGTATAAGCTGTAGCGTTTAGCGTGTAGAGTGTAGCGTGTAGCGTGTAGCGTGTAGGGTGTAGAGTGTAGGGTGTAGAGTGTAGCGTGTAGCGTGTAGCGTGTAGGGTGTAGGGTGAAGCGTGTAGGGTGTAGCATGTAGCGTGTAGCGTGTAGCATGTAGAGTAGGGTGTAGGGTGTAGGGTGTAGAGTGTAGTGTGTAGAGTGTGGAGTGTAGCGTGTAGAGTGTAAAGTGTAGCGTGTAGGGTGTAGCGTGTAGTGTGTAGTGTGTAGCGCGTAGCGTGTAGAGTGTAGGGTATAGAGTGTAGCGTGTAGAGAGTAGGGAGCAGAGTGTAGAGTGTAGCGTGTAGGGTGTACAGTGTAGGGTGTAGGGTGTAGCGTGTAGCGTGTAGAGTGTAGGGAGAAGGGTGTAGGGTGTAGCATGTAGGGTGTGGAGTGTAGCGTGTAGCGTGTAGGGTGTAGCGTGCAGCGAGTAGGGTGTAGCGTGTAGTGTGTAGCGTGTAGCGCGTAGCGTGTAGAGTGTAGGGTATAGAGTGTAGCGTGTAGAGAGTAGGGAGCAGAGTGTAGAGTGTAGCGTGCAGAGTGTAGGGTGTACAGTGTAGGGTGTAGGGTGTAGCGTGTAGCGTGTAGAGTGTAGGGAGTAGGGTGTAGGGTGTAGCGTGTAGGGTGTAGAGTGTAGCGTGTAGCGTGTAGCGTGTAGGGTGTAGCGTGTAGCGTGTAGGGTGTAGCGTGTATCATGTACCGTGTAGCGTGTAGCATGTAGAGTAAGGTGTAGGGTGTAGAGTGTAGCGTGTAGGGTGTAGGGTGTAGAGTGTAGGGTGTAGCATGTAGGGTGTAGGGTGTAGGGTGTAGCGTGTAGGGTGTAGAGTGTAGCGTGTAGGGTGTACGGTGTAGAGTGTAGGGTATAAGCTGTAGCGTTTAGCGTGTAGAGTGTAGCGTGTAGCGTGTAGCGTGTAGGGTGTAGAGTGTAGGGTGTAGAGTGTAGCGTGTAGCGTGTAGGGTGTAGGGTGAAGCGTGTAGGGTGTAGCATGTAGCGTGTAGCGTGTAGCATGTAGAGTAGGGTGTAGGGTGTAGGGTGTAGAGTGTAGTGTGTAGAGTGTGGAGTGTAGCGTGTAGAGTGTAAAGTGTAGCGTGTAGGGTGTAGCGTGTAGTGTGTAGTGTGTAGCGCGTAGCGTGTAGAGTGTAGGGTATAGAGTGTAGCGTGTAGAGAGTAGGGAGTAGAGTGTAGAGTGTAGCGTGTAGGGTGTAGAGTGTAGCGAGTAGCGTGTAGTGTGTAGGGTGTAGGGTGTAGAGTGTAGGGTGTAGCGTGTAGGGTGTAGAGTGTAGCGTGTAGGGTGTAGCGTGTAGCGTGCAGGTGTAGCGTGTAGCGTATAGCGTGTAGGGTGTAGGGTGTAGAGTGTAGGGTGTAGCGTGTAGAGTGTAGCGTGTAGCGTGTAGGGTGTAGGGTGTACAGTGTAGGGTGTAGGGTGTAGCGTGTAGAGTGTAGTGTGTGGCGTGCAGGGCGTAGGGTGTAGCGTGTAGGGTGTAGAGTGTAGGGTGTAGCATGTAGGGTGTAGGGTGTAGGGTGTAGCGTGTAGGGTGTAGAGTGTAGCATGTAGGGTGTACGGTGTAGAGTGTAGGGTATAAGCTGTAGCGTTTAGCGTGTAGAGTGTAACGTGTAGCGTGTAGGGTGTAGCGTGTAGGGTGTAGAGTGTAGGGTGTAGCGTGTAGGGTGTAGCGTGTAGCGTGTAGCGTGTAGGGTGTAGGGTGTAGAGTGTAGGGTGTAGCGTGTAGGGTGTAGCGTGTAGCGTGTAGCGTGTAGCGTGTAGGTTGTAGGGTGTAGAGTGTAGGGTGTAGCGTGTAGGGTGTAGCGTGTAGCGTGTAGCGTGTAGAGTGTAGCGTCTAGCGTGTAGCGTATAGATTGTAGCGTGTAGGGTGTAGGGTGTAGGGTGTACCGTGTAGGGTGTAGCGTGTAGCGTGTAGCGTGTAGAGTGTAGCATGTAGGGTGTAGCAAGTAGCGTGTATTGTGTAGGGTGTAGAGTGTAGCATGTAGCGTGTAGAGTGTAGGGTGTAGCGTGTAGGGTGTAGAGTGTAGCGTGTAGAGTGTAGAGTGTAGCGTGTAGCGTGTAGGGTTTTTCCTCTGATGAAGACGCTTGAGTAGCGTCGATACGCGTGGGGTAAAGGGCTTCCTTTGTTTTTTTCCCGAGGGACAGGACTTGGGTAACTTATCTTTACAACTGCTATGGAATTACACCTATTTACTTCATGCATGGCCTGGCATTTTTCCAAGCCTTAGGACAATGGATCCTGATTCTTTGTATTTCCACAAGGCGTCTGTATGCATACATTTATCCAAATAACTAGGATTTTGTAGTACTGCAGCATATCTATTTCCCTGATTACCTTTCTATAGGGGTCTGCTTTCATTTGCTTACCAACTGTGCGCACGCATGCTGTGTTGAACAAAATAGGATCCATGATGTATTTCTTCCAGATACTAGGCTGGAGTATGTTTCCTGTCATAGTACTCAGGGGGTCACAGTTGGCAGTAAACAATAGGCATCTTATATGTAGATTTGACTAAGATTGGTGTACCCGCATACCTAGCAATTTTTTCTCTCTGGTTATTTCTCCTGTCTCACATATGCTGTAAAGTATTAGCTTCCTTCATTCCCTCGGGTAAAATTACTTATGGCCTATTCAGCCATACTAGTGTTTTAAATGTTTTTAAATGTATGTTTTGCCTGGTTCTGTTTGTGGACTACTATTTTTGTACAATAAAATTGACTATTTAACGTGGATCCCATTGGTTTGCATATCCTTTTCTTTTTGTGTTTAGTGTGTAGTGTGTAGCTTAACCCTACACGCTACACGCTACACGCTACACTCTACACCCTACACGCTACACCCTACACTCTACACCGTACACTCTACACGCTACACGCTACACTCTACACCCTACACCCTACACGCTACACGCTACACTCTACACCCTACACGCTACACTCTACACTCTACACGCTACACGCTACACTCTACACCCTACACTCTACACGCTACACGCTACACGCTACACCCTACACTCTACACGCTACACGCTACACTCTACACGCTACACGCTACATGCTACACTCTACACTCTACACCCTACACCCTACACGCTACACGCTATACTCTACACCCTACACGCTACACTCTACACGCTACACTCTACACTCTACACGCTACACGCTACACGCTACACTCTACACCCTACACGCAACACGCTACACTCTATACCCTACACGCTACACTCTGCACGCTACACGCTACACCCTACACGCTATACTCTGCACGCTACACGCTACACTCTACACCATACACGCTACACCCTACACTCTACACCCTACACCCTACACGCTATACCCGACACCCTACACCCTACATGCTTCACCCTAAACGCTACACTCTACACTCTACACCCTACACGCTACATGCTACACCCTACACGCTACACTCTACACCTCACACTCTACACGCTACACACTACACGCTACACGCTACACCCTACACGCTACACGCTACACCCTACACGCTACACGTTACACTCTACACCCTACACCCTACACGCTACACCCTACACGCTACACGCTACACGTTACACTCTACACCCTACACGCTACACTCTACACCCTGCACCCTACACGCTACAATCTACACCCTACACCCTACACGCTACACGCTACACGCTACACTCTACACCCTACACGCTACACCCTACACTCTACACCGTACACTCTACACGCTACACGCTACACTCTACACCCTACACCCTACACCCTACACGCTACGCGCTACACTCTACACGCTACACGCTACACTGTACACCCTACATGCAACACGCTACACTCTACACCCTACACGCTACACTCTACACGCTACACGCTACATGCTACACTCTACACTCTACACCATACACCCTACACGCTACACACTATACTCTACACCCTACACGCTACACTCTACACGCTACACGCTACACGCTACACTCTACACGCTACACTCTACACCCTACACGCAACACGCTACACTCTACACCCTACACCCTACACGCTACACACTACACGCTACACGCTACTCCCTACACGCTACACGCTACACCCTACACGCTACACGTTACACTCTACACCCTACACCCTACACACTACACCCTACACGCTACACATTACACTCTACACCCTACACGCTACACTCTACACCCTGCTCCCTACACGCTACACCCTACACGCTACACGCTACACCCTACACACTACATGTTACACTCTACACCCTACACTCTACACCCTACACTCTACACGCTACACTCTACACCCTACACTCTGCACTCTACACCCTACACCCTACACGCTACACTCTACACCCTACACCCTACACGCTACACACTACACGCTACACGCTACACCCTACACGCTACACGCTACACCCTACACGCTACACGTTACACTCTACACCCTGCACCCTACACGCTACACGCTACACCCTACACGCTACACGCTACACCCTACACACTACACATTACACTCTACACCCTACACTCTACACCCTACACTCTACACACTACACTCTACACCCTACACTCTGCACTCTACACCCTACACCCTACACACTACACGCTACACTCTACACCCTACACGCTACACGCTACACCCTACACCCTACACCCTACACGCTACAATCTACACGCTACACGCTACACCCTATACGCTAGACGCTACACTCTACACGCTACACGATACACGCTACACCCTACACGCTACACCCTACACTCTACACCCTACACCCTACACGCTACACGCTACACCCTACACGCTACACCCTACACTCTACACCCTACACCCTACACGCTACACGCTACACCCTACACGCTACACGTTACACTCTACACCCTACACCCTACACTCTACACCCTACACCCTTCTCTCTACACGCTATATTCTACACCCTACACGCTACACTCTACACCCTACACGCTACACGCTACACTCTACACCCTAGACGCTACACTCTATACCCTACACTCTACACGCTACACCCTACACCCTACACTCTACATGCTACACCCTACACCCTACACTCTACATGCTACACGCTACACGCTACATGCTACACGCTACACCCTACACGCTACACGCTACACACTACATGCTACACCCTACACCCTACACCCTACACGCTACACGCTACACTCTACACCCTACACGCTACACCCTACACCCTACACCCTACACGCTACACGCTACACTCTACACCCTACACGCTACACCCTACACTCTACACCCTACACGCTACACCCTACACTCTACACCCTACACGCTATACGCTACACTCTACACCCTGCACGCTACACGCTACACCCTACACGCTACACTCTACACCCTACACGCTACACCCTACACTCTACACCCTACACGCTACACGCTACACTCTACACTCTACACGCTACACCCTACACTCCACACCCTACACCCTACATGCTACACGCTACACCCTACACGCTACACATTACACTCTAAACCCTACACTCTACATCCTACACCCTACACTCTACACCCTACACGCTACACTCTACACTCTACACCCTACACCCTACATGCTACACGCTACACGCTACACTCTACACCCTACACGCTACATGCTACACCCTACAAGCTAAACGCTACAAACTACACGCTACATATTACACTCTACACCCTAGCGTGTAGCGTGTAGGGTGTAGCGTGTAGCGTGTAGCTTGTAGGGTGTAGAGTGTAGCGTGTAGCGTGTAGGCTGTAGCGTGTAGGGTGTAGCATGTATCGTGTAGGGTGTAGAGTGTAGCATGTAGCGTGTAGAGTGTAGGGTGTAGCGTGTAGCGTGTGTAGGGTGTAGGGTGTAGAGTGTAGCGTGTAGCGTGTAGGGTGTAGAGTGTAGGGTGTAGGGTGTAGAGTGTAGCGTGTAGGGTGTAGCGTGTAGGGTTTAGGGTGTAGGGTGTAGAGTGTAGGGTGTTGCGTGTAGGGTGTAGAGTGTAGCGTGTAGGGTGTAGAGTGTAGCGTGTAGCGTGTAGGGTGGAGAGTGTAGAGTGTAGGGTGTAGCGTGTAGGGTGTAGAGTGTAGCGTGTAGGGTGTAGAGTGTAGCGTGTAGCGTGCAGGGTGTAGAGTGTAGCGTATAGCGTGTAGGGTGTAGGATGTAGAGTGTAGCGTGTAGGGTGTAGAGTGTAGCGTGTAGAGTGTAGCATGTATCGTGTAGGGTGTAGAGTGTAGAGTGTAGCGTGTAGGGTGAAGCATGTAGGGTGTAGGGTGTCGGGTATAGCGTGTAGGGTGTAGGGTGTAGAGTGTAGGGTGTAGCGTGTATGGTGTAGAGTGTAGCGTGTAGCGTGTAGCGTGTAGGGTGTAGGGTGTAGCGTGTAGCATGTAGCGTGTAGGGTGTAGGGTGTAGCGTGTAGCGTGCAGAGTGTAGCGTGTAGGGTGTAGAGTGTAGCGTGTTGCGTGTAGGGTGTAGAGTGTAGCGTGTAGCGTGTAGAGTGTAGAGTGTAGCGGGTAGGGTGTAGAGTGTAGCGAGTAGCGTGTAGGGTGTAGGGTGTAGAGTGTAGGGTGTAGCGTGTAGGGTGTAGAGTGTAGCGTGTATGGTGTAGGGTGTAGAGTGTAGCGTGTAGGGTGTAGCGTGTAGCATGTAGCGTGTAGCGGGTAGCAAGTAGAGTGTAGGGTGTAGGGTGTAGCATGTAGAGTGTAGGGTGTAGGGTGTAGCGTGTAGAGTGTAGGGTATAGAGTGTAGCGTGTAGAGAGTAGGGAGTAGGGTGTAGGGTGTAGCGTGTAGGGTGTAGAGTGTAGCGTGTAGCGTGTAGCGTGTAGGGTGTAGTGTGTAGCGTGTAGGGTGTAGCGTGTATCATGTACCGTGTAGCGTGTAGCATGTAGAGTAGGGTGTAGGGTGTAGAGTGTAGCGTGTAGGGTGTAGGGTGTAGAGTGTAGGGTGTAGCATGTAGGGTGTAGGGTGTAGGGTGTAGCGTGTAGGGTGTAGAGTGTAGCGTGTAGGGTGTACGGTGTAGAGTGTAGGGTATAAGCTGTAGCGTTTAGCGTGTAGAGTGTAGCGTGTAGCGTGTAGCGTGTAGGGTGTAGAGTGTAGGGTGTAGAGTGTAGCGTGTAGCGTGTAGCGTGTAGGGTGTAGGGTGAAGCGTGTAGGGTGTAGCATGTAGCGTGTAGCGTGTAGCATGTAGAGTAGGGTGTAGGGTGTAGGGTGTAGAGTGTAGTGTGTAGAGTGTGGAGTGTAGCGTGTAGAGTGTAAAGTGTAGCGTGTAGGGTGTAGCGTGTAGTGTGTAGCGTGTAGCGCGTAGCGTGTAGAGTGTAGGGTATAGAGTGTAGCGTGTAGAGAGTAGGGAGCAGAGTGTAGAGTGTAGCGTGTAGGGTGTAGGGTGTACAGTGTAGGGTGTAGGGTGTAGCGTGTAGCGTGTAGAGTGTAGGGAGAAGGGTGTAGGGTGTAGCGTGTAGGGTGTGGAGTGTAGCGTGTAGCGTGTAGGGTGTAGCGTGTAGCGAGTAGGGTGTAGCGTGTATCATGTACCGTGTAGCGTGTAGCATGTAGAGTAGGGTGTAGGGTGTAGAGTGTAGCGTGTAGCGTGTAGTGTGTAGCGTGTAGAGTGTAAAGTGTAGCGTGTAGTGTGTAGTGTGTAGCGTGTAGCGCGTAGCGTGTAGAGTGTAGGGTATAGAGTGTAGCGTGTAGAGAGTAGGGAGTAGAGTGTAGCGTGTAGGGTGTAGAGTGTAGCGAGTAGCGTGTAGTGTGTAGGGTGTAGGGTGTAGAGTGTAGGGTGTAGCGTGTAGGGTGTAGAGTGTAGCGTGTAGGGTGCAGCGTGTAGCGTGCAGGTGTAGAGTGTAGCGTATAGCGTGTAGGGTGTAGGGTGTAGAGTGTAGGGTGTAGCGTGTAGAGTGTAGCGTGTAGCGTGTAGGGTGTAGGGTGTACAGTGTAGGGTGTAGGGTGTAGCGTGTAGAGTGTAGTGTGTGGCGTGCAGGGCGTAGGGTGTAGCGTGTAGGGTGTAGGGTGTAGAGTGTAGGGTGTAGCATGTAGGGTGTAGGGTGTAGGGTGTAGCGTGTAGGGTGTAGAGTGTAGCGTGTAGGGTGTACGGTGTAGAGTGTAGGGTATAAGCTGTAGCGTTTAGCGTGTAGAGTGTAGCGTGTAGCGTGTAGCGTGTAGGGTGTAGAGTGTAGGGTGTAGAGTGTAGCGTGTAGCGTGTAGCGTGTAGGGTGTAGGGTGAAGCGTGTAGGGTGTAGCATGTAGCGTGTAGCGTGTAGCATGTAGAGTAGGGTGTAGGGTGTAGGGTGTAGAGTGTAGTGTGTAGAGTGTGGAGTGTAGCGTGTAGAGTGTAAAGTGTAGCGTGTAGGGTGTAGCGTGTAGTGTGTAGCGTGTAGCGCGTAGCGTGTAGAGTGTAGGGTATAGAGTGTAGCGTGTAGAGAGTAGGGAGCAGAGTGTAGAGTGTAGCGTGTAGGGTGTAGGGTGTACAGTGTAGGGTGTAGGGTGTAGCGTGTAGCGTGTAGAGTGTAGGGAGAAGGGTGTAGGGTGTAGCGTGTAGGGTGTGGAGTGTAGCGTGTAGCGTGTAGGGTGTAGCGTGTAGCGAGTAGGGTGTAGCGTGTATCATGTACCGTGTAGCGTGTAGCATGTAGAGTAGGGTGTAGGGTGTAGAGTGTAGCGTGTAGCGTGTAGTGTGTAGCGTGTAGAGTGTAAAGTGTAGCGTGTAGTGTGTAGTGTGTAGCGTGTAGCGCGTAGCGTGTAGAGTGTAGGGTATAGAGTGTAGCGTGTAGAGAGTAGGGAGTAGAGTGTAGCGTGTAGGGTGTAGAGTGTAGCGAGTAGCGTGTAGTGTGTAGGGTGTAGGGTGTAGAGTGTAGGGTGTAGCGTGTAGGGTGTAGAGTGTAGCGTGTAGGGTGCAGCGTGTAGCGTGCAGGTGTAGAGTGTAGCGTATAGCGTGTAGGGTGTAGGGTGTAGAGTGTAGGGTGTAGCGTGTAGAGTGTAGCGTGTAGCGTGTAGGGTGTAGGGTGTACAGTGTAGGGTGTAGGGTGTAGCGTGTAGAGTGTAGTGTGTGGCGTGCAGGGCGTAGGGTGTAGCGTGTAGGGTGTAGGGTGTAGAGTGTAGGGTGTAGCATGTAGGGTGTAGGGTGTAGGGTGTAGCGTGTAGGGTGTAGAGTGTAGCATGTAGGGTGTACGGTGTAGAGTGTAGGGTATAAGCTGTAGCGTTTAGCGTGTAGAGTGTAGCGTGTAGCGTGTAGGGTGTAGGGTGTAGAGTGTAGCGTGTAGGGTGTAGAGTGTAGAGTGTAGAGAGTAGGGTGTAGGGTGTAGAGTGTAGGGTGTAGGGTGTAGAGTGTAACGTGTAGTGTGTAGGGTGTAGCGTGTAGGGTGTAGAGTGTAGGGTGTAGCGTGTAGGGTGTAGCGTGTAGCGTGTAGCGTGTAGGGTGTAGGGTGTAGAGTGTAGGGTGTAGCGTGTAGGGTGTAGCGTGTAGCGTGTAGCGTGTAGCGTGTAGGTTGTAGGGTGTGGAGTGTAGGGTGTAGCGTGTAGGGTGTAGCGTGTAGCGTGTAGCGTGTAGAGTGTAGCGTCTAGCGTGTAGCGTATAGTGTGTAGCGTGTAGCGTGTAGATTGTAGCGTGTAGGGTGTAGGGTGTAGGGTGTACCGTGTAGGGTGTAGCGTGTAGCGTGTAGCGTGTAGAGTGTAGCATGTAGGGTGTAGCAAGTAGCGTGTATTGTGTAGGGTGTAGAGTGTAGCATGTAGCGTGTAGAGTGTAGGGTGTAGCGTGTAGGGTGTAGAGTGTAGCGTGTAGAGTGTAGAGTGTAGCGTGTAGCGTGTAGGGTGTCACTTTTTCCTCTGATGAAGACGCTTGAGTAGCGTCGATACGCGTGGGGTAAAGGGCTTCCTTTGTTTTTTTCCCGAGGGACAGGACTTGGGTAACTTATCTTTACAACTGCTATGGAATTACACCTATTTACTTTATGCATGGCCTGGCATTTTTCCAAGCCTTAGGACACTGGATCCTGATTCTTCACCAAAATTAGTTTTTATTGGGTATATAACAAAAATGAACAGAAGAAAAAATAAACAATGACATAAACAATGTCTAAGTGACTGTAGCGAAAATGTCTACAACAGGTATAACTGTACATCTTGAAAAAAAAAAAGAATCGTCAAATAGCTCTTTGACTGTATCTAAAGAATATATACAACAGTACAAACAATCTGAATAACTGTAATGGATACATGTCCACAGTAAGTATAAATGATCATTTAGTAAAAGAAAACATCAAGTTTTTCCTTCAACTGTAGCCATTTACCCCACCTGATCCGAAAGCAATCCTCAGAGAGAAGGTTTGTATAGTAAATTTTTTCGTATACAAAATGTTTGTCAATCAACAATATTAAATGTTTCACATTGGGGGGACGAACACTGTTCCACTCCCTGGCAATCAAATAACTTGCAGACATTAAAATATGACTGGTTAAAAATTTGTCTGATTTGAGGTGGTTTAGATTAATGAGTAGCAGGGCTATATCAGGACGTGGAGAGATGGTTTTTTTAATCAAAAAGGAAATTATCACAAAAACCTCAGACCAAAAATTTGCAAGAAGGGGACAAGACCAGAAAGTATGTAATAGATTTGCTGACTGTCCACATTTCCTCCAACACATTCCATCATGGCCTTTAACAAAATGTTTCAGTCTATTAGGAGTCAAATAATATCTCTGGGTCAATTTGTAATGAGTTTCAAGAGTATTTGAGCATCTGGAGGCCTTCGTCGCTAATTTAAAGGACTGTGACCATTGAAGTGGCGAAATTTTTACATTTAAACTTTGTTCCCATTTTTCAAAAGGACCCGAGCTACTAAAAGTATGTTTGTCAGTTAAGACATTGCAAAAGGCACTCAAACAGCTCTTAGTTTTTGGAGGTGGATTTGTAAGGAAGTTAATAGCAGTTTGGTTGAAAAAAATTTTTTTGGGTATGCCTATCTGTTTTTTATATTCCTCTTTAAGAAAATAATAATCCATGAATTCACTACTATTAATTTTGAATTTGTCTTTTAGTATATGAAAGGGAATAAAAAGATTATTTTCCACCAAGTCATAAATGGATTTAATCCCCTGTCTCGACCAAAGCTCATAGCGGAATCTAAGTGAGGGCCTAATTGGAAGTAAAAATGAGATGGGAAGTGGTTTAATAGAATAAGGAAGTTTGTTAGATTTTTGGGATTGAAAGTATAGCCAGCTTTCAACCGATGCTCTGATGATGGGATTGCGGACATCCTTGATCTTTTGATGTTTTATGAAAAAATTATATAGATATAGAAGAGGTTCCTGATTGGGCATGGAGGCCAATTCCATTTTTGGCCATTCCAGGCCATCAGTATTTTTGAACCATGACTTAGTTTGGTCAAGTATAATGGAATGGTAATATGCATTTATGTCAGGTAAAGCTATTCCACCACTTTCCCTAGAGCGAATCAAAATTTGTTTTTTTATTCTGGTTTTCCCCCCAGACCATATATATTTATTCATTTGGTTTGTTAATTTTTGTAGAGTAGATTTGGGAAGTGGTAGGGGGACATTTCTAAAGAAATATAGGATTTTAGGAAGGACAAACATTTTATATAAGGTGACTTTCCCGAGCCACGAGGAAGGGGATTTTGAGATGGTTTTAATAACTTTCTCCACCTCACTATGGACATGTTCAGCATTGATCCTATATAGTTTATTTATATTGTCAGTCAACAAAATACCAAGATATGGGGTCTGAGTGCGGTCCCAGATGAAAGGATAGGAACTGCGCAGAAGTCGCCTCATCTGGAGTGACAGGTAAAGAGACAACACTATAGTTTTTGAATAATTCAATTTATAAAAGGACACTTTACCAAAATCATTAATGATTTCCCAGACACGCTTGATTGAATTAACTGGATCTGAAAATGTAAGGATAATGTCGTCTGCGTATAGTCCGATTTTGTGATCGGTGTTATCTGAGCGTATACCTCTAACTTCCTCAGAATTCCTGACGTATTGTGCTAATGGTTCCAGACTAAGGATAAAAATCAGAGGGGAAAGTGGGCACCCCTGTCTGGTTCCATTAGAAATTGGAAACTGGTCTGATAGCGTATTATTGACCAATACAGCAGCTGACGGAGCAGAATATAGTGTTTGGATACTTTTGATTAAACCTGGACCAAAATTAAATTT
Source organism: Ranitomeya variabilis (assembly GCF_051348905.1). Lineage (NCBI taxonomy): Eukaryota > Metazoa > Chordata > Amphibia > Anura > Dendrobatidae > Ranitomeya > Ranitomeya variabilis. The sequence continues at coordinate 743,732 of NW_027507984.1, read as the reverse complement.
TTTTACTACCGCAAATGCAAACTCCCAGCTTAGACGGTCAAACGCCTTTTCTGCATCCAAAGTGATGAACACGCTGGGAGTCTGCCTGCGATTACAGAGAGAAAGAAGATTTAACACCCGTCTAGTGCTATCGTAAGTTTGTCTGTTTCACAAAACCCACTTGGTCAGAGTGAATGATATCTGGGATAATGTGTTGTAACCTGTTTGCTATAATTTTGGCGTACGCTTTGATATCAGTATTTAGCAATGATATTGGTCTAAAATTTTCAACTTTGGTTGCATCCTTGTCAGCTTTGGGGATAACCACTATTGTGGCCCTGAGCATCTCCCTGCTACATGTTCCATTCACTCTAATAAAGTTGAGTGTTTGGGTCAGATGGGGAATAAGCAATTGCTTAAATTGTTTGTAATATTCACTAGTAAAACCGTCTGGGCCCGGCGCCTTGTTGAGTTTAAAAGCATTAATAACGTTTATGACCTCTTTTTCGCTAAAGGGCATGTCTAGTATTTCCCTCTGATCTAACGTGAGGCTTCCAAGTTTCATTTTCTCCAAAAAAGAATCAATTTGGTCTTGGGAGGGAGGTGAGACACTTTTACTATCTTTCAAATTGTATAAATTAAAGTAATAATCCCTGAAAGCTCCTGCAATATCCTTTGGTTTTAGGACATCACTCGTAGGCAAAGAGATTCTATCCACCACTTTTTTCATCTTGATAGGTTTAAATTTATTGGCCATCAATCTGGTTGGCCTATTATTATCTGTATAGTACCCAGCCCCGAAAAAAGTGGCTTTTTTCTCATATTGGGCAATTAATAGGTTCCTAAGCTCTAACCTACTGGTATGTAACTCTTTATGTCTATCGAAACTTGTATCATTTTGGGCGGCAGCCTCTAGAGCTTTTATTTTGTCTAACAATTCTTTCTGTTTAGATTCTCTAATTTTTTTCTGTTTAGCTCCAAGCTGAATCAAGATTCCCCTAATTACACACTTGTGAGCCTGCCATAATGTTTCCGGATTAATATCTTGTGTAGAATTTTCAACAAAGTAATGGGAGATGGCTTTTTCTATTAATTTGGAATTATCCTGTGTGACAGTTATGAATTTATTGTATTTCCAATTATATGACTTATTTTCTCTATCTGTGTTTTTGAGTTTTAGAAGGATAGGTGCGTGATCTGACCAAGTGATTGGGCCCGTGACAAATTCTTCATATAGATCTAAAACTGAAAGACTTGTAAAAATATGGTCAATCCTAGTGAAAGACCTGTTGTATGGGCAGTATCTCGTGAATTCTTTTGAATTAGTATTCAACACTCTACAGATGTCTTGTAGTCCAGATTGTCTTAGCCAGTTAGATAAATTTTGTTGTTTATAATAGGTCAGCGGGTGGGAGCAATCCAAATGGGGATCAACAATATGATTAAAATCCCCGCCCCATACAACATGACCCTCACTGAAGTCCTCCAGTTTTTTTTTTTAATCTATTAAGGAAGCGAATTTGACTTGAATTGGGGGCATGTATATTAGCAATGGTAAAATTAACATCTCCCAGTTTCCCCTTAATACTAATTTGTCTACCTTCCTCGTCCTTCTGGATCCTGATTCTTTGTATTTCCACAAGGCGTCTGTATGCATACATTTATCCAAATAACTAGGATTTTGTAGTACTGCAGCACATCTATTTCCCTGATTACCTTTCTATAGGGGTCTGCTTTCATTTGCTTACCGACTGTGCGCACGCATGCTGTGTTGAACAAAATAGGATCCATGATGTATTTCTTCCAGATACTAGGCTGCAGTATATGTTTCCTGTCATAGTACTCAGGGGGTCACAGTTGGCAGTAAACAATAGGCTTCTTATATGTAGATTTGACTAAGATTGGTGTACCCGCATACCTAGCAATTTTTTCTCTCTGGTTATTTCTCCTGTCTCACATATGCTGTAAAGTATTAGCTTCCTTCATTCCCTCGGGTAAAATTACTTATGGCCTATTCAGCCATACTAGTGTTTTAAATGTTTTTAAATGTATGTTTTGCCTGGTTCTGTTTGTGGATTACTATTTTTGTACAATAAAATTGACTATTTAACGTGGATCCCATTGGTTTGCATATCCTTTTCTTTTTGTGTTTAGTGTGTAGTGTGTAGCTTAAACCTACACTCTACACGCTACACGCTACACTCTACACCCTACACCCTACACGCTACACGCTACACTCTACACCCTACACTCTACACGCTACACGCTACACGCTACACCCTACACCCTACACGCTACGCGCTACACTCTACACCCTACACGCTACACGCTACACTCTACACTCTACACGCTACACGCTACACTCTACACCCTACACTCTACACGCTACACGCTACACGCTACACCCTACACTCTACACGCTACACGCTACACTCTACACGCTACACGCTACATGCTACACTCTACACTCTACACCCTACACCCTACACGCTACACGCTATACTCTACACCCTACACGCTACACTCTACACGCTACACGCTACACTCTACACTATACACGCTACACGCTACACTCTACACCCTACACGCAACACGCTACACTCTACACCCTACACGCTACACTCTGCACGCTACACGCTACACCCTACACGCTATGCTCTGCCCGCTACACGCTACACTACACCATACACGCTACACCCTACACTCTACACCCTACACCCTACACGCTATACCCGACACCCTACACCCTACATGCTTCACCCTACACGCTACACTCTACACTCTACACCCTACACCCTACACCCTACACGCTACATGCTACACCCTACACGCTACACTCTACACCCTACACTCTACACGCTACACACTACACGCTACACGCTACACCCTACACGCTACACGCTACACCCTACACGCTACACGTTACACTCTACACCCTACACCCTACACGCTACACCCTACACGCTACACGTTACACTCTACACCCTACACGCTACACTCTACACCCTGCACCCTACACGCTACAATCTACACCCTACACCCTACACGCTACACGCTACACGCTACACCCTTCACCCTACACTCTACACCCTACACCCTACACGCTACACGCTACACCCTACATGCTACACGTTACACTCTACACCCTACACCCTACACCCTACTCTCTACATGCTATACTCTACACCCTACACGCTACACGCTACACCCTACACGCTAAACGCTACAGCTTATACCCTACACTCTACACCGTACACCCTACACGCTACACTCTACACCCTACATGCTACACCCTACACCCTACACACTACATGCTACACCATACACTATACACCCTACACCCTACACACTACACGCTACACCCTACACCCTACACGCTACACTCTACACGCTACACGCTACACTCTACACCCTACACGCAAGACCCTACACCCTACACCCTACAAACTACACGCTACACCCTACACCCTACACCCGACACGCTACACCCTACTCGCTACACTCTACACGCTACACTCTACACCCTACACGCTACACTCTACACCCTACACTCTACACGCTACATGCTACACTCTACATTCTACACAATACACTCTACACGCTACACTCTACACCCTACACGCTACACTCTACACTCTACACCCTACTCTCTACACGCTACACGCTACACTCTATACCCTACACTCTACACGCTACACCCTACACCCTACACTCTACATGCTACACCCTACACCCTACACCCTACACTCTACATGCTACACGCTGCACGATACATGCTACACGCTACACCCTACACGCTACACGCTACACTCTACACACTACACGCTACACCCTACAGCCTACACCCTACACGCTACACGCTACACTCTACACCCTACACGCTACACCCTACACCCTACACCCTACACGCTACATGCTACACGCTACACTCTACACCCTACACGCTACACCCTACACTCTACACCCTACACGCTACACCCTACACTCTACACGCTACACGCTACACGCTACACTCTACACGCTACACGCAACACGCTACACTCTACACCCTACACGCTACACTCTACACCCTACACGCTACACCCTGCACGCTACACTCTGCACGCTACGCGCTACACTCTACACCATACACGCTACACCCTACACTCTACACCCTACACCCTACATGCTATACCCGACACCCTACACCCTACATGCTGCACCCTACACGCTACACTCTACACTCTACACCCTACACCCTACACGCTACATGTTACAACCTACACGCTACACTCTACACCCTACACTCTACACGCTACACACTACACCCTACACGCTACACGTTACACTCCACACCCTACACCCTACACGCTACACGCTACACCCTACACGCTACACGTTACACTCTACACCCTACACGCTACACTCTACACCCTGCACCCTACACGCTACACGCTACACCCTACATGCTACACGCTACACAATACACGCTACACGTTACACTCTACACCCTACACGCTACACTCTACACCCTGCACCCTACACGCTACACGCTACACCCTACATGCTACACGCTACACAATACACGCTACACGTTACACTCTACACCCTACACTCTACACCCTACACTCTACACGCTACACTCTACACCCTACACTCTACACTCTACACCCTACACCCTACACGCTACACGCTACACTCTACACCCTACACCCTACACGCTACACGCTACACCCTACACCCTACACGCTACACACTATACTCTACACCCTACACGCTACACCCTACACGCAACACGCTACACTCTACACCCTACACGCTACACTCTGCACGCTACACGCTACACCCTACACGCTACACCCTACACGCTACACTCTACACCATACACGCTACACCCTACACTCTACACCCTACACCCTACACGCTATACCCGACACCCTACACCCTGCATGCTTCACACTACACGCTACACTCTACACTATACACCCTACACCCTACACGCTACATGCTACACCCTACATGCTACACTCTACACCCTACACCCTACACGCTACACACTACACGCTACACGCTACACGCTACACCCTACACACTACACGTTACACTCTACACCCTACACTCTGCACTCTACACCCTACACCCTACACGCTACAATCTACACCCTACACGCTACACGCTACACCCTACACCCTACACCCTACACGCTACAATCTACACGCTACACCCTATACGCTAGACGCTACACTCTACACTCTACACCCTACACCCTACACGCTACATGCTACAACCTACACGCTACACTCTACACCCTACACTCTACACGCTACACACTACACGCTACACCCTACACGCTACACGTTACACCCTACACGCTACACGTTACACTCTACACCCTACACCCTACACCCTACACGCTACATGCTACACCCTACACGCTACACGTTACACTCTACACCCTACACGCTACACTCTACACCCTGCACCCTACACGCTACACGCTACACCCTACATGCTACACGCTACACAATACACGCTACACGTTACACTCTACACCCTACACTCTACACCCTACACTCTACACGCTACACTCTACACCCTACACTCTACACTCTACACCCTACACCCTACACGCTACACGCTACACTCTACACCCTACACCCTACACGCTACACGCTACACCCTACACCCTACACGCTACAATCTACACCCTACACCCTACACGCTACACGCTACACCCTACACTCTACACCCTACACCCTACACGCTACACACTATACTCTACACCCTACACGCTACACCCTACACGCAACACGCTACACTCTACACGCTACACTCTGCACGCTACACGCTACACCCTACACCCTACACGCTACACTCTACACGCTACACTCTACACCATACACGCTACACCCTACACTCTACACCCTACATGCTATACCCGACACCCTGCATGCTTCACACTACACGCTACACTCTACACTATACACCCTACACCCTACACGCTACATGCTACACCCTACATGCTACACTCTTTACCCTACACCCTACACGCTACACACTACACGCTACACGCTACACCCTACACACTACACGTTACACTCTACACCCTACACTCTGCACTCTACACCCTACACCCTACACGCTACACGCTACAATCTACACCCTACACGCTACACGCTACACCCTACACCCTACACGCTACAATCTACACGCTACACGCTACACCCTATACGCTAGACGCTACACTCTACACGCTACACGATACACGCTACACCCTACACACTACACCCTACACTCTACACCCTACACCCTACACGCTACACGCTACACGCTACACCCTACACGCTACACCCTACACTCTACACCCTACACCCTACACGCTACACGCTACACCCTACACGCTACACGTTACACTCTACACCCTACACCCTACACTCTACACCCTACACCCTACTCTCTACACGATATATATTCTACACCCTACACGCTAAACTCTACACCCTACACGCTACACGCTACACTCTACACCCTAGATGCTACACTCTATACCCTACACTCTACACGCTACACCCTACACTCTACATGCTACACCCTACACCCTACACCCTACACTCTACATGCTACACGCTACACGCTACATGCTACACGCTACACCCTACACGCTACACGCTACACACTACACGCTACACCCTACACCCTACACCCTACACGCTACACGCTACACTCTACACCCTATATGCTACACCCTACACCCTACACCCTACACGCTACACGCTAAACTCTACACCCTACACGCTACACCCTACACTCTACACCCTACACGCTACACCCTACACTCTACACCCTACACGCTATACGCTACACTCTACACCCTGCACGCTACACGCTACACCCTACACGCTACACTCTACACCCTACACGCTACACCCTACACTCTACACCCTACACCCTACACGCTACACGCTACACTCTACACCCTACGCGCTACACCCTACACTCCACACCCTACACCCTACATGCTACACGCTACACCCTACACGCTACACATTACACTCTAAACCCTACACTCTACATCCTACACCCTACACTCTACACCCTACACGCTACACTCTACACTCTACACCCTACACCCTACATGCTACACGCTACACGCTACACTCTACACCCCACACGCTACACGCTACACCCTACAAGCTAAACGCTACAAACTACACGCTACATATTACACTCTACACCCTAGCGTGTAGCGTGTAGGGTGTAGAGTGTAGCGTGTAGCATGTAGCGTGTAGGGTGTAGAGTGTAGAGTGTAGCGTGTAGCGTGTAGGGTGTAGAGTGTAGCGTGTAGGGTGTAGAGTGTAGCATGTAGCGTGTAGGGTGTAGGGTGTAGAGTGTAGAGTGTAGCATGTAGCGTGTAGATTGTAGGGTGTACCGTGTAGGGTGTAGAGTGTAGCATGTAGGGTGTAGGGTGTAGAGTGAAGGTTGTAGCGTGTAGAGTGTAGCGTGTAGCGTGTACGGTGTAGGGTGTAGAGTGTAGGGTGTAGCGTGTAGCGTGTAGCTTGTAGGGTGTAGAGTGTAGCGTGTAGCGTGTAGGCTGTAGCGTGTAGGGTGTAGCATGTATCATGTAGGGTGTAGGGTGTAGAGTGTAGCATGTAGTGTGTAGAGTGTAGGGTGTAGCGTGTAGGGTGTAGAGTGTAGCGTGTAGGGTGTAGAGTGTAGCGTGTAGCGTGTAGCGTGTGTAGGGTGTAGGGTGTAGAGTGTAGCGTGTAGCGTGTAGGGTGTAGAGTGTAGGGTGTAGGGTGTAGAGTGTAGCGTGTAGGGTGTAGCGTGTAGGGTTTAGGGTGTAGGGTGTAGAGTGTAGGGTGTTGCGTGTAGGGTGTAGAGTGTAGCATGTAGCGTGTAGGGTGTAGCGTGTAGAGTGTAGCGTGTAGCGTGTAGGGTGGAGGGTGTAGAGTGTAGGGTGTAGCGTGTAGGGTGTAGAGTGTAGAGTGTAGAGTGTAGCGTGTAGGGTGAAGCATGTAGGGTGTAGGGTGTCGGGTATAGCGTGTAGGGTGTAGGGTGTAGAGTGTAGGGTGTAGCGTGTATGGTGTAGAGTGTAGCGTGTAGCGTGTAGAGTGTAGCGTGTAGGGTGTAGGGTGTAGCGTGTAGAGTGTAGCGGGTAGGGTGTAGAGTGTAGCGAGTAGCGTGTAGGGTGTAAGGTGTAGAGTGTCGGGTGTAGCGTGTAGGGTGTAGAGTGTAGCGTGTAGGGTGTAGGGTGTAGCGTGTAGGGTGTAGAGTGTAGCGTGTAGGGTGTAGCGTGTAGCGTGTAGAGTGTAGCGTGTAGGGTGTAGAGTGTAGCGTGTAGGGTGTAGCGTGTAGCGTGTAGCATGTAGAGTGTAGCGTGTAGGGTGTAGAGTGTAGCGTGTAGGGTGTAGCGTGTAGCGTGTAGCGTGCAGGGTGTAGAGTGTAGCGTATAGCGTGTAGGGTGTAGAGTGTAGGGTGTAGCATGTAGCGTGTAGAGTGTAGCGTGTAGGGTGTAGAGTGTAGCGTGTAGGGTGTAGCGTGTAGCGTGTAGCATGTAGAGTGTAGCGTGTAGGGTGTAGAGTGTAGCGTGTAGGGTGTAGCGTGTAGCGTGTAGCGTGCAGGGTGTAGAGTGTAGCGTATAGCGTGTAGGGTGTAGAGTGTAGGGTGTAGCATGTAGCGTGTAGAGTGTAGCGTGTAGGGTGCAGCGTGTAGCGTTTACCGTGTAGCGTATAGAGTGCAGCGTGTAGGGTGTAGAGTGTAGCGTGTAGTGTGTAGCGTGTAGGGTGTAGGGTGTAGCGTTTAGGGTGTAGAGTGTAGCGTGTAGGGTGTAGAGTGTAACATGTAGCGTGTAGGGTGTAGGGCGTAGCTTGTAGCGTGTACCGTGTAGCGTGTAGAGTGTAGTGTGTAGGGTGTAGAGTGTAGCGTGTAGGGTGTAGAGTGTAGCGTGTAGCGTGTAGCGTGTAGAGTGTAGCGTGTAGGGTGTAGCGTGTAGAGTGTAGTGTGTGGCGTGCAGGGCATAGGGTGTAGCGTGTAGCGTGTAGGGTGTAGGGTGTAGAGTGTAGGGTGTAGCATGTAGGGTGTAGGGTGTAGGGTGTAGCGTGTAGCGTGTAGAGTGTAGCGTGTAGGGTGTACGGTGTAGAGAGTATGGTATAAGCTGTAGCGTTTAGCGTGTAGAGTGTAGCGTGTAGCGTGTAGCGTGTAGGGTGTAGAGTGTAGGGTGTGGAGTGTAGCGTGTAGGGTGTAGGGTGTAGCGTGTAGGGTGTAGCATGTAGCGTGTAGCGTGTAGCATGTAGAGTAGGGTGTAGGGTGTAGAGTGTAGTGTGTAGAGTGTAGAGTGTAGCGTGTAGAGTGTAAAGTGTAGCGTGTAGGGTGTAGCGTGTAGTGTGTAGCGTGTAGCGCATAGCGTGTAGAGTGTAGGGTATAGAGTGTAGCGTGTAGAGAGTAGGGAGCAGAGTGTAGAGTGTAGCGTGCAGGGTGTAGGGTGTACAGTGTAGGGTGTAGGGTGTAGCGTGTAGCGTGTAGAGTGTAGGGAGTAGGGTGTAGGGTGTAGCGTGTAGGGTGTAGAGTGTAGCGTGTAGTGTGTAGCGTGTAGGGTGTAGCGTGTAGGGTGTAGCGTGTATCATGTACCATGTAGCGTGTAGCATGTAGAGTAGGGTGTAGGGTGTAGAGTGTAGCGTGTAGGGTGTAGGGTGTAGAGTGTAGGGTGTAGCATGTAGGGTGTAGGGTGTAGGGTGTAGCGTGTAGGGTGTAGAGTGTAGCGTGTAGGGTGTACGGTGTAGAGTGTAGGGTATAAGCTGTAGCGTGTAGCGTGTAGGGTGCAGAGTGTAGGGTGTAGAGTGTAGCGTGTAGCGTGTAGCGTGTAGGGTGTAGGGTGAAGCGTGTAGGGTGTAGCATGTAGCGTGTAGCGTGTAGCATGTAGAGTAGGGTGTAGGGTGTAGGGTGTAGAGTGTAGTGTGTAGAGTGTGGAGTGTAGCGTGTAGAGTGTAAAGTGTAGCGTGTAGGGTGTAGCGTGTAGTGTGTAGCGTGCAGCGCGTAGCGTGTAGAGTGTAGGGTATAGAGTGTAGCGTGTAGAGAGTAGGGAGCAGAGTGTAGAGTGTAGCGTGTAGGGTGTAGGGTGTACAGTGTAGGGTGTAGGGTGTAGCGTGTAGCGTGTAGAGTGTAGGGAGTAGGGTGTAGGGTGTAGCGTGTAGGGTGTGGAGTGTAGCGTGTAGCGTGTAGGGTGTAGCGTGTAGCGTGTAGGGTGTAGCGTGTATCATGTACCGTGTAGCGTGTAGCATGTAGAGTAGGGTGTAGGGTGTAGAGTGTAGCGTGTAGCGTGTAGTGTGTAGCGTGTAGAGTGTAAAGTGTAGTGTGTAGTGTGTAGTGTGTAGCGTGTAGCGCGTAGCGTGTAGAGTGTAGGGTGTAGCGTGTAGAGTGTAGTGTGTGGCGTGCAGGGCGTAGGGTGTAGCGTGTAGGGTGTAGGGTGTAGAGTGTAGGGTGTAGCATGTAGGGTGTAGGGTGTAGGGTGTAGCGTGTAGGGTGTAGAGTGTAGCATGTAGGGTGTACGGTGTAGAGTGTAGGGTATAAGCTGTAGCGTTTAGCGTGTAGAGTGTAGCGTGTAGCGTGTAGGGTGTAGGGTGTAGAGTGTAGCGTGTAGGGTGTAGAGTGTAGAGTGTAGAGAGTAGGGTGTAGGGTGTAGAGTGTAGGGTGTAGGGTGTAGAGTGTAACGTGTAGCGTGTAGGGTGTAGCGTGTAGGGTGTAGAGTGTAGGGTGTAGCGTGTAGGGTGTAGCGTGTAGCGTGTAGCGTGTAGGGTGTAGGGTGTAGAGCGTAGGGTGTAGCGTGTAGGGTGTAGCGTGTAGCGTGTAGCGTGTAGCGAGTAGGTTGTAGGGTGTAGAGTGTAGGGTCTCTCTACACGCTATATTCTAGACCCTACACGCTACACTCTACACCCTACACGCTACACTCTACACTCTACACGCTACACGCTACACTCTACACCCTACACTCTACACGCTACACGCTACACCCTACACTCTACACGCTACACGCTACACTCTACACGCTACACGCTACATGCTACACTCTACACTCTACACCCTACACGCTACACTCTACACGCTACACGCTACACTCTACACTCTACACGCTACACGCTACACTCTACACCCTACACGCAACACGCTACACTCTATACCCTACACGCTACACTCTGCACGCTACACGCTACACCCTACACGCTATACTCTGCACGCTACACGCTACACTCTACACCATACACGCTACACCCTACACTCTACACCCTACACCCTACACGCTATACCCGACACCCTACACCCTACATGCTTCACCCTACACGCTACACTCTACACTCTACACCCTACACCCTACACGCTGCATGCTACACCCTACACGCTACACTCTACACCCTACACTCTACACGCTACACACTACACGCTACACGCTACACCCTACACGCTACATGCTACACCCTACACGCTACACGTTACACTCTACACCCTACACCCTACACGCTACACGCTACACCCTACACGCTACACGTTACACTCTACACCCTACACGCTACACTCTACACCCTGCACCCTACACGCTACAATCTACACCCTACACCCTACACGCTACACGGTACACGCTACACTCTACACCCTACACGCTACACCCTACACTCTACACCGTACACTCTACACGCTACACGCTACACTCTACACCCTACACCCTACACGCTACGCGCTACACTCTACACCCTACACGCTACACTCTACACTCTACACGCAACACGCTACACTCTACACCCTACACGCTACACGCTACACTCTACACCCTACACTCTACACGCTACACGCTACACTGTACACCCTACATGCAACACGCTACACTCTACACCATGCACCCTACTTGCTACACACTATACTCTACACCCTACACGCTACACTCTACACGCTACACGCTACACGCTACACTCTACACGCTACACTCTACACCCTACACGCAACACGCTACACTCTACACCCTACACCCTACACGCTACACACTACACGCTACACGCTACACCCTACACGCTACACGCTACACCCTACACGCTACACATTACACTCTACACCCTACACCCTACACACTACACCCTACACGCTACACGTTACACTCTACACCCTACACGCTACACTCTACACCCTGCTCCCTACACGCTACACGCTACACCCTACACGCTACACCCTACACACTACACGTTACACTCTACACCCTACACTCTACACCCTACACTCTACACGCTACACTCTACACCCTACACTCTGCACTCTACACCCTACACCCTACACGCTACACTCTACACTCTACACCCTACACGCTACACACTACACGCTACACGCTACACCCTACACGCTACACGCTACACCCTATACGCTACACGTTACACTCTGCACCCTGCACCCTACACGCTACACGCTACACCCTACACGCTACACGCTACACCCTACACACTACACGTTACACTCTACACCCTACACTCTACACCCTACACTCTACACGCTACACTCTACACCCTACACTCTGCACTCTACACCCTACACCCTACACTCTACACCCTACACTCTACACGCTACACGCTACACCCTACACTCTACACGCTACACGCTACACTCTACACGCTACACGCTACATGCTACACTCTACACCCTACACCCTACACGCTACACGCTATACTCTACACCCTACACGCTACACTCTACACGCTACACGCTACACTCTACACTCTACACGCTACACGCTACACTCTACACCCTACACGCAACACGCTACACTCTATACCCTACACGCTACACTCTGCACGCTACACGCTACACCCTACACGCTATACTCTGCACGCTACACGCTACACTCTACACCATACACGCTACACCCTACACTCTACACCCTACACCCTATACGCTATACCCGACACCCTACACCCTACATGCTTCACCCTACACGCTACACTCTACACTCTACACCCTACACCCTACACGCTGCATGCTACACCCTACACGCTACACTCTACACCCTACACTCTACACGCTACACACTACACGCTACACGCTACACCCTACACGCTACACGCTACACCCTACACGCTACACGTTACACGCTACACCCTACACGCTACACGTTACACTCTACACCCTACACGCTACACTCTACACCCTGCACCCTACACGCTACAATCTACACCCTACACCCTACACGCTACACGCTACACTCTACACCCTACACGCTACACCCTACACTCTACACCGTACACTCTACACGCTACACGCTACACTCTACACCCTACACCCTACACGCTACGCGCTACACTCTACACCCTACACGCTACACTCTACACTCTACATGCTACACGCTACACTGTACACTCTACACGCTACACGCTACACCCTACACCCTACACGCTACACGCTACACTCTACAACCTACACGCTACACGCTACACTCTACACGCAATACGCTACACTCTACACCCTACACGCTACACGCTACACTCTACACCCTACACTCTACACGCTACACGCTACACTGTACACCCTACATGCAACACGCTACACTCTACACCATGCACCCTACACGCTACACACTATACTCTACACCCTACACGCTACACTCTACACGCTACACGCTACACGCTACACTCTACACGCTACACTCTACACCCTACACGCAACACGCTACACTCTACACCCTACACCCTACACGCTACACACTACACGCTACACGCTACACCCTACACGCTACACGCTACACCCTACACGCTACACATTACACTCTACACCCTACACCCTACACACTACACCCTACACGCTACACGTTACACTCTACACCCTACACTCTACACTCTACACCCTGCTCCCTACACGCTACACGCTACACCCTACACGCTACACGCTACACCCTACACACTACACGTTACACTCTACACCCTACACTCTACACCCTACACTCTACACGCTACACTCTACACCCTACACTCTGCACTCTACACCCTACACCCTACACGCTACACTCTACACTCTACACCCTACACGCTACACACTACACGCTACACGCTACACCCTACACGCTACACGCTACACCCTACACGCTACACATTACACTCTACACCCTACACCCTACACACTACACCCTACACGCTACACGTTACACTCTACACCCTACACTCTACACTCTACACCCTGCTCCCTACACGCTACACGCTACACCCTACACGCTACACGCTACACCCTACACACTACACGTTACACTCTACACCCTACACTCTACACCCTACACTCTACACGCTACACTCTACACCCTACACTCTGCACTCTACACCCTACACCCTACACGCTACACTCTACACTCTACACCCTACACGCTACACACTACACGCTACACGCTACACCCTACACGCTACACGCTACACCCTACACGCTACACGTTACACTCTGCACCCTGCACCCTACACGCTACACGCTACACCCTACACGCTACACGCTACACCCTACACACTACACGTTACACTCTACACCCTACACTCTACACGCTACACTCTACACCCTACACTCTGCACTCTACACCCTACACCCTACACTCTACACGCTACACTCTACACCCTACACGCTACACGCTACACCCTACACCCTACACCCTACACGCTACAATCTACACGCTACACCCTATACGCTAGACGCTACACTCTACACGCTACACGCTACACTGTACACCCTACATGCAACACGCTACACTCTACACCATGCACCCTACACGCTACACACTATACTCTACACCCTACACGCTACACTCTACACGCTACACGCTACACGCTACACTCTACACGCTACACTCTACACCCTACACGCAACACGCTACACTCTACACCCTACACCCTACACGCTACACACTACACGCTACACGCTACACCCTACACGCTACACGCTACACCCTACACGCTACACATTACACTCTACACCCTACACCCTACACACTACACCCTACACGCTACACGTTACACTCTACACCCTACACTCTACACTCTACACCCTGCTCCCTACACGCTACACGCTACACCCTACACGCTACACGCTACACCCTACACACTACACGTTACACTCTACACCCTACACTCTACACCCTACACTCTACACGCTACACTCTACACCCTACACTCTGCACTCTACACCCTACACCCTACACGCTACACTCTACACTCTACACCCTACACGCTACACCCTACACGCTACACGCTACACCCTACACGCTACACGTTACACTCTGCACCCTGCACCCTACACGCTACACGCTACACCCTACACGCTACACGCTACACCCTACACACTACACGTTACACTCTACACCCTACACTCTACACCCTACACTCTACACGCTACACTCTACACCCTACACTCTGCACTCTACACCCTACACCCTATACGCTAGACGCTACACTCTACACGCTACACGATACACGCTACACCCTACACGCTACACCCTACACTCTACACCCTACACCCTACACGCTACACGCTACACCCTACACGCTACACCCTACACTCTACACCCTACACCCTACACGCTACACGCTACACCCTACACGCTACACGTTACACTCTACACCCTACACCCTACACTCTACACCCTACACCCTACTCTCTACACGCTATATTCTACACCCTACACGCTACACTCTACACCCTACACGCTACACGCTACACTCTACACCCTAGACGCTACACTCTATACCCTACACTCTACACGCTACACCCTACACCCTACACTCTACATGCTACACCCTACACCCTACACTCTACATGCTACACGCTACACGCTACATGCTACACGCTACACCCTACACGCTACGCGCTACACACTACATGCTACACCCTACACCCTACACGCTACACGCTACACTCTACACCCTACACGCTACACCCTACACCCTACACCCTACACGCTACACGCTACACTCTACACCCTACACGCTACACCCTACACTCTACACCCTACACGCTACACCCTACACCCTACACGCTATACGCTACACTCTACATCCTGCACGCTACACGCTACACCCTACACGCTACACTCTACACCCTACACGCTACACCCTACACTCTACACCCTACACGCTACACGCTACACTCTACACCCTACACGCTACACCCTACACTCCACACCCTACACCCTACATGCTACACGCTACACCCTACACGCTACACATTACACTCTAAACCCTACACTCTACATCCTACACCCTACACTCTACACCCTACACGCTACACTCTACACTCTACACCCTACACCCTACATGCTACACGCTACACGCTACACCCTACACTCTACACGCTACACGCTACACTCTACACGCTACACGCTACATGCTACACTCTACACTCTACACCCTACACCCTACACGCTACACGCTATACTCTACACCCTACACGCTACACTCTACATGCTACACGCTACACTCTACACTCTACACGCTACACGCTACACTCTACACCCTACACGCTACACGCTACACTCTACACCCTACACGCTACACCCTACACTCTACACCCTACACGCTACACCCTACACTCTACACCCTACACGCTATACGCTACACTCTACACCCTGCACGCTACACGCTACACCCTACACGCTACACTCTACACCCTACACGCTACACCCTACACTCTACACCCTACACGCTACACGCTACACTCTACACCCTACACGCTACACCCTACACTCCACACCCTACACCCTACATGCTACACGCTACACCCTACACGCTACACATTACACTCTAAACCCTACACTCTACATCCTACACCCTACACTCTACACCCTACACGCTACACTCTACACTCTACACCCTACACCCTACATGCTACACGCTACACGCTACACGCTACACTCTACACGCTACACGCTACATGCTACACTCTACACTCTACACCCTACACCCTACACACTACACGCTATACTCTACACCCTACACGCTACACTCTACACGCTACACCCTACACGCTATACTCTGCACGCTACACGCTACACTCTACACCATGCACGCTACACCCTACACTCTACACCCTACACCCTACACGCTATACCCGACACCCTACACCCTACATGCTTCACCCTACACGCTACACTCTACACTCTACACCCTACACCCTACACGCTACATGCTACACCCTACACGCTACACTCTACACCCTACACTCTACACGCTACACACTACACGCTACACGCTACACCCTACACGCTACACGCTACACCCTACACGCTACACGTTACACTCTACACCCTACACCCTACACGCTACACGCTACACCCTACACGCTACACGTTACACCCTACACCCTACACGCTACACTCTACACCCTGCACCCTACACGCTACAATCTACACCCTACACCCTACACGCTACACGCTACACGCTACACTCTACACCCTACACGCTACACCCTACACTCTACACCGTACACTCTACACGCTACACGCTACACTCTACACCCTACACCCTACACGCTACGCGCTACACTCTACACCCTACACGCTACACTCTACACTCTACATGCTACACGCTACACTCTACACTCTACACACTACACGCTACACCCTACACCCTACACGCTACACGCTACACTCTACAACCTACACGCTACACGCTACACTCTACACGCTACACTCTACACCCTACACTCTACACGCTACACGCTACACTCTACACCCTACACTCTATACGCTACACGCTACACTGTACACCCTACATGCAACACGCTACACTCTACACCCTACACGCTACACTCTACACGCTACACGCTACATGCTACACTCTACACTCTACACCATACACCCTACACGCTACACACTATACTCTACACCCTACACGCTACACTCTACACGCTACACGCTACACGCTACACTCTACACGCTACACTCTACACCCTACATGCAACACGCTACACTCTACACCCTACACCCTACACGCTACACACTACACGCTACACGCTACACCCTACACGCTACACGCTACACCCTACACGCTACACGTTACACTCTACACCCTACACCCTACACACTACACCCTACACGCTACACGTTACACTCTACACCCTACACGCTACACTCTACACCCTGCTCCCTACACGCTACACGCTACACCCTACACGCTACACGCTACACCATACACACTACACGTTACACTCTACACCCTACACTCTACACCCTACACTCTACACGCTACACTCTACACCCTACACTCTGCACTCTACACCCTACACCCTACACGCTACACTCTACACCCTACACCCTACACGCTACACACTACATGCTACACCCTACACACTACACGCTACACTCTACACCCTACACGCTACACGCTACACCCTACACATTGCACCCTACACGCTACAATCTACATGCTACACGCTACACCCTGTACGCTAGACGCTACACTCTACACGCTACACGATACATGCTACACCCTACACGCTACACCCTACACTCTACACCCTACACCCTACACGCTACACGCTACACCCTACACGCTACACCCTACACTCTACACCCTACACCCTACACGCTACACGCTACACCCTACACGCTACACGTTACACTCTACACCCTACACCCTACACGCTACACCCTACACCCTACTCTCTACACGCTATATTCTACACCCTACACGCTACACTCTACACCCTACACGGTACACGCTACACTCTACACCCTAGACGCTACACTCTATACCCTACACTCTACACGCTACACCCTACAACCCTACACTCTACATGCTACACCCTACACCCTACACTCTACATGCTACACGCTACACGCTACATGCTACACGCTACACCCTACACGCTACACGCTACACACTACATGCTACACCCTACACCCTACACCCTACACGCTACACGCTACACTCTACACCCTACACGCTACACCCTACACCCTACACCCTACACGCTACACGCTACACTCTACACCCTACACGCTACACCCTACACTCTACACCCTACACGCTACACCCTACACTCTACACCCTACACGCTATACGCTACACTCTACACCCTGCACGCTACACGCTACACCCTACACGCTACACTCTACACCCTACACGCTACACCCTACACTCTACACCCTACACGCTACACGCTACACTCTACACCCTACACGCTACACCCTACACTCCACACCCTACACCCTACATGCTACACGCTACACCCTACACGCTACACATTACAATCTAAACCCTACACCCTACATGCTACACGCTACACGCTACACTCTACACTCTACACCCTACACCCTACATGCTACACGCTACACGCTACACTCTACACCCTACACGCTACGCGCTACACTCTACACCCTACACGCTACACCCTACACTCCACACCCTACACCCTACATGCTACACGCTACACCCTACACGCTACACATTACACTCTAAACCCTACACCCTACACTCTACACCCTACACGCTACACTCTACACTCTACACCCTACACCCTACATGCTACACGCTACACGCTACACTCTACACCCTACACGCTACACGCTACACCCTACAAGCTAAACGCTACAAACTACACGCTACATATTACACTCTACACCCTAGCGTGTAGCGTGTAGGGTGTAGAGTGTAGCGTGTAGCATGTAGCATGTAGGGTGTATGGTGTAGAGTGTAGCATGTAGCGTGTAGGGTGTAGGGTGTAGAGTGTAGAGTGTAGCATGTAGCGTGTAGATTGTAGGGTGTATCGTGTAGGGTGTAGAGTGTAGCATGTAGGGTGTAGGGTGTAGAGTGAAGGGTGTAGCGTGTAGAGTGTAGCGTGTAGCGTGTACGGTGTAGGGTGTAGAGTGTAGGGTGTAGCGTGTAGCGTGTAGCTTGTAGGGTGTAGAGTGTAGCGTGTAGCGTGTAGGCTGTAGCGTGTAGGGTGTAGCATGTATCGTGTAGGGTGTAGAGTGTAGCATGTAGCGTGTAGAGTGTAGGGTGTAGCGTGTAGCGTGTGTAGGGTGTAGGGTGTAGAGTGTAGCGTGTAGCGTGTAGGGTGTAGAGTGTAGGGTGTAGGGTGTAGAGTGTAGCGTGTAGGGTGTAGCGTGTAGGATTTAGGGTGTAGGGTGTAGAGTGTAGGGTGTTGCGTGTAGGGTGTAGGGTGTAGAGTGTAGCGTGTAGCGTGCAGGGTGTAGAGTGTAGCGTATAGCGTGTAGGGTGTAGGATGTAGAGTGTAGCGTGTAGAGTGTAGAGTGTAGCGTGTAGGGTGAAGCATGTAGGGTGTAGGGTGTCGGGTATAGCGTGTAGGGTGTAGGGTGTAGAGTGTAGGGTGTAGCGTGTATGGTGTAGAGTGTAGCGTATAGCGTGTAGAGTGTAGCGTGTAGGGTGTAGGGTGTAGCGTGTAGCGTGCAGAGTGTAGCGTGTAAGGTGTAGAGTGTAGCGTGTTGCGTGTAGGGTGTAGAGTGTAGCGTGTAGCGTGTAGAGTGTAGAGTGTAGCGTGTAGCGTGTAGAGTGTAGCGGGTAGGGTGTAGAGTGTAGCGAGTAGCGTGTAGGGTGTAGGGTGTAGAGTGTAGGGTGTAGCGTGTAGGGTGTAGAGTGTAGCGTGTAGGGTGTAGGGTGTAGGGTGTAGAGTGTAGCGTGTAGGGTGTAGCGTGTAGCATGTAGCGTGTAGCGTGTAGCATGTAGAGTGTAGCGTGTAGGGTGTAGAGTGTAGCGTGTAGGGTGTAGCGTGTAGCGTGTAGCGTGCAGGGTGTAGAGTGTAGCGTATAGCGTGTAGAGTGTAGAGTGTAGGGTGTAGCAGGTAGCGTGTAGAGTGTAGCGTGTAGGGTGTAGGGTGTACAGTGTAGGGTGTAGCGTGTAGCATGTAGGGTGTAGGGTGTAGCGTGTAGCGTGTACCGTGTAGCGTATAGAGTGCAGCGTGTAGGGTGTAGAGTGTAGCATGTAGTGTGTAGCGTGTAGGGTGTAGGGTGTAGCGTGTAGGGTGTAGAGTGTAGCGTGTAGGGTGTAGAGTGTAACATGTAGCGTGTAGGGTGTAGGGCGTAGCGTGTAGCGTGTACCGTGTAGCGTGTAGAGTGTAGTGTGTAGGGTGTAGAGTGTAGCGTGTAGGGTGTAGAGTGTAGCGTGTAGCGTGTAGCGTGTAGAGTGTTGCGTGTAGGGTGTAGCGTGTAGAGTGTAGTGTGTGGCGTGCAGGGCGTAGGGTGTAGCGTGTAGGGTGTAGGGTGTAGAGTGTAGGGTGTAGCATGTAGGGTGTAGGGTGTAGGGTGTAGCGTGTAGGGTGTAGAGTGTAGCGTGTAGGGTGTACGGTGTAGAGTGTAGGGTATAAGCTGTAGCGTTTAGCGTGTAGAGTGTAGCGTGTAGCGTGTAGGGTGTAGAGTGTAGGGTGTAGAGTGTAGCGTGTAGCGTGTAGCGTGTAGGGTGTAGGGTGTAGCGTGTAGGGTGTAGCATGTAGCGTGTAGAGTGTAGCATGTAGGGTGTACGGTGTAGAGTGTAGGGTGTACGGTGTAGAGTGTAGGGTATAAGCTGTAGCGTTTAGCGTGTAGAGTGTAGCGTGTAGCGTGTAGCGTGTAGGGTGTAGAGTGTAGGGTGTAGAGTGTAGCGTGTAGTGTGTAGCGTGTAGGGTGTAGGGTGTAGCGTGTAGGGTGTAGCATGTAGCGTGTAGCATGTAGAGTAGGGTGTAGCGTGTAGTGTGTAGCGTGTAGCGCGTAGCGTGTAGAGTGTAGGCTATAGAGTGTAGCGTGTAGAGAGTAGGGAGCAGAGTGTAGAGTGTAGCGTGCATGGTGTAGGGTGTACAGTGTAGGGTGTAGGGTGTAGCGTGTAGCGTGTAGAGTGTAGCGAGTAGGGTGTAGGGTGTAGCGTGTAGGGTGTAGAGTGTAGCGTGTATCATGTACCGTGTAGCGTGTAGCATGTAGAGTAGGGTGTAGGGTGTAGAGTGTAGCATGTAGGGTGTAGGGTGTAGAGTGTAGGGTGTAGCATGTAGGGTGTAGGGTGTAGGGTGTAGCGTGCAGGGTGTAGAGTGTAGCGTGTAGGGTGTACGGTGTAGAGTGTAGGGTATAAGCTGTAGCGTTTAGCGTGTAGAGTGTAGCGTGTAGCGTGTAGCGTGTAGGGTGTAGAGTGTAGGGTGTAGAGTGTAGCGTGTAGCGTGTAGCGTGTAGGGTGTAGGGTGAAGCGTGTAGGGTGTAGCATATAGCGTGTAGCGTGTAGCATGTAGAGTAGGGTGTAGGGTGTAGGGTGCAGAGTGTAGTGTGTAGAGTGTGGAGTGTAGCGTGTAGAGTGTAAAGTGTAGCGTGTAGGGTGTAGCGTGTAGTGTGTAGCGTGTAGCGCGTAGCGTGTAGAGTGTAGGGTATAGAGTGTAGCGTGTAGAGAGTAGGGAGCAGAGTGTAGAGTGTAGCATGTAGGGTGTAGGGTGTACAGTGTAGGGTGTAGGGTGTAGCGTGTAGGGTGTGGAGTGTAGCGTGTAGCGTGTAGGGTGTAGCGTGTAGCGTGTAGGGTGTAGCGTGTATCATGTACCGTGTAGCGTGTAGCATGTAGAGTAGGGTGTAGGGTGTAGAGTGTAGCGTGTAGCGTGTAGTGTGTAGCGTGTAGAGTGTAAAGTGTAGCGTATAGTGTGTAGTGTGTAGCGTGTAGCGTGTAGGGTGTAGGGTGTAGAGTGTAGGGTGTAGCGTGTAGAGTGTAGCGTGTAGCGTGTAGGGTGTAGGGTGTACAGTGTAGGGTGTAGGGTGTAGCGTGTAGAGTTTAGTGTGTGGCGTGCAGGGCATAGGGTGTAGCGTGTAGGGTGTAGGGTGTAGAGTGTAGGGTGTAGCATGTAGGGTGTAGGGTGTAGGGTGTAGCGTGTAGGGTGTAGAGTGTAGCATGTAGGGTGTACGGTGTAGAGTGTAGGGTATAAGCTGTAGCGTTTAGCGTGTAGAGTGTAGCGTGTAGCTTGTAGCGTGTAGGGTGTAGAGTGTAGCGTGTAGAGAGTAGGGTGTAGGGTGCAGAGTGTAGGGTGTAGGGTGTAGAGTGTAACGTGTAGCGTGTAGGGTGTAGCGTGTAGGGTGTAGAGTGTAGGGTGTAGCGTGTAGGGTGTATCGTGTAGCGTGTAGCGTGTAGGGTGTAGGGTGTAGAGTGTAGGGTGTAGCGTGTAGCGTGTAGCGTGTAGCGTGTAGGGTGTAGGGTGTAGAGTGTAGGATGTAGCGTGTAGGGTGTAGCGTGTATCGTGTAGCGTGTAGAGTGTAGCGTCTAGCGTGTAGCGTATAGTGTGTAGCGTGTAGCGTGTAGATTGTAGCGTGTAGGGTGTAGGGTGTAGGGTGTAGCGTGTAGCGTGTAGGGTGTAGGGTGTAGGGTGTAGCGTGTAGCGTGTAGCGTGTAGAGTGTAGCATGTAGGGTGTAGCAAGTAGCGTGTTCCGTGTAGGGTGTAGCGTGTAGCGTGTAGCGTGTAGAGTGTAGCATGTAGGGTGTAGCAAGTAGCGTGTTCCGTGTAGGGTGTAGAGTGTAGCGTGTAGCGTGTAGGGTGTCACTTTTTCCTCTGATGAAGACGCTTGAGTAGCGTCGATACGCGTGGGGTTCAGGGCTTCCTTTGTTTTTTTCCCGAGGGACAGGACTTGGGTAACTTATCTTTACAACTGCTATGGAATTACACCTATTTACTTCATGCATGGCCTGGCATTTTTCCAAGCCTTAGGACAATGGATCCTGATTCTTTGTATTTCCACAAGGCGTCTGTATGCATACATTTATCCAAATAACTAGGATTTTGTAGTACTGCAGCATATCTATTTCCCTGATTACCTTTCTATAGGGGTCTGCTTTCATTTGCTTACCAACTGTGCGCACGCATGCTGTGTTGAACAAAATAGGATCCATGATGTATTTCTTCCAGATACTAGGCTGGAGTATATGTTTCCTGTCATAGTACTCAGGGGGTCACAGTTGGCAGTAAACAATAGGCTTCTTATATGTAGATTTGACTAAGATTGGTGTACCCGCATACCTAGCAATTTTTTCTCTCTGGTTATTTCTCCTGTCTCACATATGCTGTAAAGTATTAGCTTCCTTCATTCCCTCGGGTAAAATTACTTATGGCCTATTCAGCCATACTAGTGTTTTAAATGTTTTTAAATGTATGTTTTGCCTGGTTCTGTTTGTGGATTACTATTTTTGTACAATAAAATTGACTATTTAACGTGGATCCCATTGGTTTGCATATCCTTTTCTTTTTGTGTTTAGTGTGTAGCGTGTAACTTAACCCTACACGCTACACGCTACACGCTACACTCTACACCCTACACGCTACACCCTACACTCTACACCGTACACTCTACACGCTACACGCTACACTCTACACCCTACACCCTACACGCTACACGCTACACTCTACACCCTACACTCTATACGCTACACGCTATACCCTACACTCTACACGCTACACGCTACACTCTACACGCTACACGCTACATGCTACACTCTACACTCTACACCCTACACCCTACACGCTACACGCTATACTCTACACCCTACACGCTACACTCTACACGCTACACGCTACACTCTACACGCTACACGCTACACTCTACACCCTACACGCAACACGCTACACTCTACACCCTACACGCTACACTCTGCACGCTACACGCTACACCCTACACGCTATACTCTGCACGCTACACGCTACACTCTACACCATACACGCTACACCCTACACTCTACACCCTACACCCTACACGCTATACCCGACACCCTACACCCTACATGCTTCACCCTACACGCTACACTCTACACTCTACACCCTACACCCTACACGCTACATGCTACACCCTACACGCTACAATCTACACACTACACCCTACACGCTACACGCTACACGCTACACCCTTCACCCTACACTCTACACCCTACACCCTACACGCTACACGCTACACCCTACACGCTACACGCTACACGCTACACCCTTCACCCTACACCCTACACCCTACTCTCTACATGCTATACTCTACACCCTACACGCTACACTCTACACCCTACACGCTACACGCTACACCCTACACGCTAAACGCTACAGCTTATACCCTACACTCTACACCGTACACCCTACACGCCACACTCTACACCCTACATGCTACACCCTACACCCTACATGCTACACCCTACACTCTACAACCTACACCCTACACACTACACGCTACACCCTACACCCTACACGCTACACTCTACACGCTACACGCTACACTCTACACCCTACACGCAACACCCTACACCCTACACCCTACAAACTACACGCTACACCCTACACCCTACACCCGACACGCTACACCCTACACGCTACACTCTACACGCTACACTCTACACCCTACACGCTACACTCTACACCCTACACTCTACACGCTACATGCTACACTCTACATTCTACACAATACACTCTACACGCTACACTCTACACCCTACACGCTACACTCTACACTCTACACCCTACTCTCTACACGCTACACTCTATACCCTACACTCTACACGCTACACCCTACACCCTACACTCTACATGCTACACCCTACACCCTACACCCTACACTCTACATGCTACACGCTACACGATACATGCTACACGCTACACCCTACACGCTACACGCTACACTCTACACACTACACGCTACACCCTACAGCCTACACCCTACACGCTACACGCTACACTCTACACCCTACACGCTACACCCTACACCCTACACCCTACACGCTACACGCTACACGCTACACTCTACACCCTACACGCTACACCCTACACTCTACACCCTACACGCTACACCCTACACTCTACACGCTACACGCTACACGCTACACTCTACACGCTACACGCTACACTCTACACTCTACACCCTACACGCTACACCCTACACTCTACACGCTACACGCTACACGCTACACTCTACACGCTACACGCTACACTCTACACCCTACACGCAACACGCTACACTCTACACCCTACACGCTACACTCTGCATTCTACACGCTACACCCTACACCCTGCACGCTACACTCTGCACGCTACACGCTACACTCTACACTCTACACCCTACACCCTACACGCTACACGCTATACTCTACACCCTACACGCTACACTCTACACGCTACATGCTACACGCTACACTCTACACGCTACACGTTACACTCTACACCCTACACGCAACACGCTACACTCTACACCCTACACGCTACACTCTGCATTCTACACGCTACACCCTACACCATACACGCTACACCCTACACTCTACACCCTACACTCTACACGCTACACTCTACACCCTACACTCTACACTCTACACCCTACACCCTACACGCTACACGCTACACTCTACACTTTATCTGTTGGAAGCTAAACGCCAGTTGTCTAATACCTTCCATTACCAGGTCCTTCCGTCAGACCCAACGGACATCTTTAAAGGACAATTGGGTCGTCTAATTCGAACTGCTTTTGACCTGGGAATTATAAACAAAAAAGAGAAGGGATTTTTGACAACTGATACGCCCAGAGTACCAACGTTTTATATGCTTCCAAAGGTACACAAGCGATTGGATAACCCCCCAGGTAGGCCAATAATTTCAGGGATAGGAGGACTGTTTGAAAGGCCCTGCACTTACCTTGATTTTTTCTTGCAACCCCATGTCTACTCCCTAGGCTCCTACATAAGAGATTCAATGCATCTTATTGAACAGATCAGCAGTCTCGAATTACCAGCGGATACCTACATTGTTACCTTGGATGTTGAGTCCCTTTATACAAGTATAGCGCATCCTTTGGAGATTGGAGCGGTGGCTTACTTCCTAGACCGGGTATCCAGCAGGGACAGGGATCATGACTCTTTCCTTCTTGACCTCTTGAAATTGGTGCTTGAGAAAAATTATTTTGTATTTGATCGCACTTATTATAGGCAAGCGGCGGGTACCGCAATGGGCGCGAAATGTGCACCCGCGTATGCAAATTTGTTTATGGGTTGGTGGGAGGAGGAACATGTCTATAAACAACGATGCTTCAAGGAATCTGTGCCTAAATGGTACAGATTCATAGACGATGTCCTATTTCTGTGGACTGGGACCCTGGATGGGTGCAACCGCTTCATCGACCAGCTTAATGAGAACTCTTGGGGGATCAAACTGACCTCGAACATCTCTGCTACTTTGGTAGACTTCTTAGACCTTAAGATCTCTATTAGGGGAAATGGCCTGGTGACCAGTCTGCACCGTAAAAAAACGGCTACGAACAGTTTGCTCCATTACTCAAGCGCCCACCCGACTCATCTACGGAATAGCATACCTAAGGGCCAATTCCTTAGGGTGAAGAGAAATTGCACCACTCCGACTGATTTTCGGGCAGAATCACGTAAGTTGACGGGGAGATTCCGGGCCAGAGGGTATCCTAGGAAGATCATTACCCAGGCATACCAGCATTCCCAGCAGGTCTTACGTGAGGAGATCTTAAAGCCCAAAAGCAGGACCCCAGTTCGGACCATCAATCTGGTTACCACTTACCACAACCAATGGAGCGATGTGTATGCGATACTCAAAAAGTATTGGGATATTTTGCTGACAGAACCCAAGCTTTCACCATGGCTTTCGAACACCCCCAAGATGGTGGCGAGAAGGTCTAAGAATCTGAAGGATGAACTAGTGTTAAGTCACTTCAGACGGGAAACCACCAAAACAAGGACGGGCAGCAGTATCCATGGGTCCTATCCGTGTGGTAGGTGCAACATCTGTAGCTATGTGATAGCTGATAAAGGGATATTTCTCCCGAGCAGCCCGGACAGGATCCAGGTCACTGGATATTTTAACTGTCGTACTCGAAACCTTGTCTATGCTTTGATTTGCAGTTGTCCAAAGCTCTATGTGGGTTATACCACTCAGGAACTGAGGCGCCGGACACAGCAACATCTATCCAATATCAGCACGGCCCAGAAGGACTTGGATAAAGGTAAGCAGCTTTCCTCGGTGGCCGCACATTTTCTACACCATCATGGGGGATCATCAAGGGGACTAAGGGTCATGGGCTTGGAAGTGGTTAGGACGGACATCAGGGGTGGAAGTGTAGTGCCTGAGCTTTTAAGGAGAGAATCCAAATGGATTTACAACCTCAATAGTCTGGCCCCGGTAGGCATGAATGAGGAACTTCTGTACACCGGCTTTTATAAACAAATGTGAGGGATGTGGGCCCTGGTTCCACACACCTGAGTCTGTGTCTGTGTATTTGGATACTTATGTTTTATATCTTGTTTCAGAGCCTGCGGACATATTTATCCTCCTTCGACCCCCTCCTAGGTGGAATACTTCTCTGGGATGACTGGCCCTTCCATTCCTGATCTACTGACTTCGTCTATGACTGGACTATTTGTCTTTTATGTATCTCATTGAAGCATTGTCTATTATTTGACTGTATTATACGATATATAATCTGTATTCTTGTCCCCTTGTTACATCTCTTATGGGACCCTCAATTTACATCACCAGATGAGATGGGAGTATCAGGGCATGGCTGGTGGTTATGTGTCGAGCTGTGCCTGCATCTCTTCTCTCCTGTTTTACACAGTTTTAGTGTCCTCATTGGTTAGGGTTTGCTATTTTGTGTCCGGTCACTTTTTGGCGATCTATGTCTGCCTTCAGAATTAATGGTATTTAGTAAAAATATTATAAAGTTGTCACTAAGAGCGTTCCACTCTTTATTTTTGCCTGGCTCTTCTTTTGCCTGGCTGTTACACTGCGCGACCATTCTTTATAATGCACCCTTACTAAGGGGTGGCTTCACTACTGCTTTATCATAGGGGTATTGGGAAAAATTCCCCTTCCCCCTTCCCCCCCCCCCCTCCTCTCTTTGGACCGGTCCAAAACAACTTTCCCAAATAACTCTTTCTTTAATCATGGTAGCCTGGAATCTGGGTGCTGTTAGCACCTGGGCTATACCGAACTTTAGTGGTTTTGGTGACTCAGCTTTTCTGGGTCCCTAACACTTGTGTTGAGCAGGGGGGCTGGTAGCCCTAATGGGGCTGTAAGCTCCTTACTACATACTATGCTACAGCTTTCTCTTTGTACGCAAGCATATGTAGTGTATTGGCGTTTTTATTATAGATCATGGCGCTGTGGCTACATCTAATATTCTTGAGTCCTGCAATGGGTTAAATTAGTGTGACAGTGCTGCTTATCTGTGCAGGCACTGACTGTGGCATCTCTGGATCTTTGCCGAGCTCCCCCCTCCCTCCCTCCCTCCCTCCCTTCTTTGCTGGACTACGCAGGCGCAACCCACGATGAGCTTCTTGCTCATTGGGCTGTGATAATTCCACACTGGAGAGACGTTCACCAGCGCGCAGCCTCTATTTTGCCGGCTGGGTTACTCTCCTACGCAGGCGCAATGATGAAGTTCTCTTTGAACCGGAAATGGTAACCGACCAGCACACGCTTTGGGAAATCTGCACGGCGCGCATCCTCACAGGTGGTAAATATTATGGCTCATCTCACTATATAAAAGCAAGGTCGGGCGTCTGTATTCCATATCTCCCCTGATGAAGACGCTTACATAGCGTCGATACGCGTGGGGTTTTCACGCCCCCCCAGCACGAGCACCTTTACTAGTATCTTTACTGCTGCATCTCTACCTGGCGCCTATCTTTGTGAGTTTTACTGTTAGGATCCTGGACCTCAATATTTGTTTTGCTCCCAGGTTTGGGGGTTACGCCTATTAATTACTTCATGGCACATGCCTTGGTGGGGCATGACTTTGGTAACTATGTCTAGGATATGAAATTTGTGTCCGGTTCCTTACACTATTGTGTGTTCCATTTGCAAGATATAGGTATGGTATAGCCGATAGCAGATGGGTGGTTTTTGATTGGACATGTATACATAAATGCCATTTGTTTGATATATTGTAATTTATTGGGTGCTGGTGGCATTTGGGTTCCACCTGCTGGGGGTTTTACACATAGTGTATTGACCATGTGTTTGTTTTTTGGATTTTAAATGTTTTTAAGTGTATGTTCTACCTTGCTTTGTGTTTTTTGCATTAATAAAATTATTTTCTGGTTGATCCCAGTAGTATGCATATCCTTTTTCTTGTTTAGTGTTTTATGGTTCTTATATATGCATATGGTTGATCCCGGATTTTTTCATTTATTGTGGTGCCCGCTACTCCTCTTCTTGTGTACAGCTACACTCTACACCCTGCACCCTACACGCTACACGCTCCACCCTACACCCTACACGCTACAATCTACACCCTACACCCTACACGCTACACGCTACACCCTACACTCTACACCCTACACCCTACACGCTACACACAATACTCTACACCCTACACGCTACACCCTACACGCAACACGCTACACTCTACACCCTACACGCTACACTGCACGCTACACGCTACACCCTACACGCTACACTCTACACGCTACACTCTACACCATACACGCTACACCCTACACTCTACACCCTACACCCTACACGCTATACCCGACACCCTACACCCTGCATGCTTCACACTACACGCTACACTCTACACTATACACCCTACACCCTACACGCTACATGCTACACCCTACACGCTACACTCTACACCCTACACCCTACACGCTACACACTACACGCTACACGCTACACCCTACACGCTACACGCTACACCCTACACGTTACACTCTACACCCTGCACCCTACACGCTACACGCTACACGCTACACGCTACACCCTACACACTACACGTTACACTCTACACCCTACACTCTACAGCCTACACTCTACACGCTACACTCTACACCCTACACTCTGCACTCTACACCCTACACCCTACACGCTACACGCTACAATCTACACCCTACACGCTACACCCTACACCCTACACCCTACACGCTACACGCTACACGCTACACTCTACACCCTACACGCTACATCCTACACCCTACACGCTACACCCTACACTCTACACGCTACACGCTACACTTTACACGCTACACGGTACACTCTACACTCTACACCCTACACCCTACACGAAATACTCTACACCCTACACGCTACACTCTACACGCTACACGCTACACGCTACACTCTACACGCTACACGCTACACTCTACACCCTACACGCAACACGCTACACTCTACACCCTACACGCTACACTCTACACGCTACACGCTACACTCTACACTCTACACGCTACACGCTACACTCTACACCCTACACGCAACACGCTACACTCTACACCCTACACGCTACACTCTGCACGCTACACGCTACACCCTACACGCTATACTCTGCACGCTACATGCTACACTCTACACCATACACGCTACACCCTACACTCTACACCCTACACCCTACACGCTATACCCGACACCCTACACCCTACATGCTTCACCCTACACGCTACACTCTACACTCTACACCCTACACCCTACACGCTACATGCTACACCCTACACGCTACAATCTACAACCTACACCCTACACGCTACACGCTACAGGCTACACCCTTCACCCTACACTCTACACCCTACACCCTACACGCTACACCCTACACCCTACACGTTACACTCTACACCCTACACCCTACTCTCTACATGCTATACTCTACACCCTACACGCTACACTCTACACCCTACACGCTACACTCTACACGCTACACGGTACACTCTACACTCTACACCCTACACCCTACACGCTACACGCTATACCCTACACTCTACACCGTACACCCTACACGCTACACTCTACACCCTACATGCTACACCCTACACCCTACACCCTACATGCTACACCCTACACTCTAGAACCTACACCCTACACACTACACGCTACACCCTACACCCTACACGCTACACTCTACACGCTACACGCTACACTCTACACCCTACACGCAACACCCTACACCCTACACCCTACAAACTACACGCTACACCCTACACCCTACACCCGACACGCTACACCCTACACGCTACACTCTACACGCTACACTCTACACCCTACACGCTACACTCTACACCCTACACTCTACACGCTACATGCTACACTCTACATTCTACACAATACACTCTACACGCTACACTCTACACCCTACACGCTACACTCTACACTCTACACCCTACTCTCTACACGCTACACTCTATACCCTACACTCTACACGCTACACCCTACACCCTACACTCTACATGCTACACCCTACACCCTACACCCTACACTCTACATGCTACACGCTACACGATACATGCTACACGCTACACCTTACACGCTACACGCTACACTCTACACACTACACGCTACACCCTACAGCCTACACCCTACACGCTACACGCTACACTCTACACCCTACACGCTACACCCTACACCCTACACCCTACACGCTACACGCTACACGCTACACTCTACACCCTACACGCTACACCCTACACTCTACACCCTACACGCTACACCCTACACTCTACACGCTACACGCTACACGCTACACTCTACACGCTACACGCTACACTCTACACTCTACACCCTACACGCAACACGCTACACTCTACACCCTACACGCTACACTCTGCATTCTACACGCTACACCCTACACCCTACACGCTACACTCTGCATTCTACACGCTACACCCTACACCCTGCACGCTACACTCTGCACGCTACACGCTACACTCTACACTCTACACCCTACACCCTACACGCTACACGCTATACTCTACACCCTACACGCTACACTCTACACGCTACATGCTACACGCTACACTCTACACGCTACACGTTACACTCTACACCCTACACGCAACACGCTACACTCTACACCCTACATGCTACACCCTACACCATACACGCTACACCCTACACTCTACACCCTACACTCTACACGCTACACTCTACACCCTACACTCTACACTCTACACCCTACACCCTACACGCTACACGCTACACTCTACACCCTGCACCCTACACGCTACACGCTCCACCCTACACCCTACACGCTACAATCTACACCCTACACCCTACACGCTACACGCTACACCCTACACTCTACACCCTACACCCTACACGCTACACACAATACTCTACACCCTACACGCTACACCCTACACGCAACACGCTACACTCTACACCCTACACGCTACACTCTGCACGCTACACGCTACACCCTACACGCTACACTCTACACGCTACACTCTACACCATACACGCTACACCCTACACTCTACACCCTACACCCTACACGCTATACCCGACACCCTACACCCTGCATGCTTCACACTACACGCTACACTCTACACTATACACCCTACACCCTACACGCTACATGCTACACCCTACACGCTACACTCTACACCCTACACCCTACACGCTACACACTACACGCTACACGCTACACCCTACACGCTACACCCTACACGCTACACGCTACACCCTACACGTTACACTCTACACCCTGCACCCTACACGCTACACGCTACACGCTACACGCTACACCCTACACACTACACGTTACACTCTACACCCTACACTCTACAACCTACACTCTACACGCTACACTCTACACCCTACACTCTGCACTCTACACCCTACACCCTACACGCTACACGCTACAATCTACACCCTACACGCTACACCCTACACCCTACACCCTACACGCTACACGCTACACGCTACACTCTACACCCTACACGCTACATCCTACACCCTACACGCTACACCCTACACTCTACACGCTACACGCTACACTTTACACGCTACACGGTACACTCTACACTCTACACCCTACACCCTACACGAAATACTCTACACCCTACACGCTACACTCTACACGCTACACGCTACACGCTACACTCTACACGCTACACGCTACACTCTACACCCTACACGCAACACGCTACACTCTACACCCTACACGCTACACTCTACACGCTACACGCTACACTCTACACTCTACACGCTACACGCTACACTCTACACCCTACACGCAACACGCTACACTCTACACCCTACACGCTACACTCTGCACGCTACACGCTACACCCTACACGCTATACTCTGCACGCTACATGCTACACTCTACACCATACACGCTACACCCTACACTCTACACCCTACACCCTACACGCTATACCCGACACCCTACACCCTACATGCTTCACCCTACACGCTACACTCTACACTCTACACCCTACACCCTACACGCTACATGCTACACCCTACACGCTACAATCTACAACCTACACCCTACACGCTACACGCTACAGGCTACACCCTTCACCCTACACTCTACACCCTACACCCTACACGCTACACGCTACACCCTACACCCTACACGTTACACTCTACACCCTACACCCTACTCTCTACATGCTATACTCTACACCCTACACGCTACACTCTACACCCTACACGCTACACTCTACACGCTACACGGTACACTCTACACTCTACACCCTACACCCTACACGCTACACGCTATACCCTACACTCTACACCGTACACCCTACACGCTACACTCTACACCCTACATGCTACACCCTACACCCTACACCCTACATGCTACACCCTACACTCTAGAACCTACACCCTACACACTACACGCTACACCCTACACCCTACACGCTACACTCTACACGCTACACGCTACACTCTACACCCTACACGCAACACCCTACACCCTACACCCTACAAACTACACGCTACACCCTACACCCTACACCCGACACGCTACACCCTACACGCTACACTCTACACGCTACACTCTACACCCTACACGATACACTCTACACCCTACACTCTACACGCTACATGCTACACTCTACATTCTACACAATACACTCTACACGCTACACTCTACACCCTACACGCTACACTCTACACTCTACACCCTACTCTCTACACGCTACACTCTATACCCTACACTCTACACGCTACACCCTACAACCTACACTCTACATGCTACATGCTACACTCTACATGTGTAGCGTGTAGCGTGCAGAGTGTAGCGTGTAGGGTGTAGAGTGTAGCGTGTTGCGTGTAGGGTGTAGCGTGTAGGGTGTAGCGTGTAGAGTGTAGGGTGTAGGGTGTAGATTGTAGCGTGTAGGGTGTAGGGTGTAGAGTGTAGGGTGTAGCGTGTAGCGTGTAGGGTGTAGATTGTAGCGTGTAGGGTGTAGGGTGTAGCGTGTAGCGTGTAGGGTGCAGGGTGTAGAGTGTAGCGTGTAGCGTGTAGGGTGTAGGGTGTAGAGTGTAGAGTGTAGGGTGTAGAGTGTAGCGTGTAGAGTGTAGGGTGTAGAGTGTAGGGTGTAGCGTGTATGGTGTAGGGTGTAGCGTGTAGAATGCAGAGTGTAGCGTGTAGGGTGTAGAGTGTAGCGTGTTGCGTGTAGGGTGTAGAGTGTAACGTGTAGCGTGTAGAGTGTAGCGTGTAGAGTGTAGCGTGTAGAGTGTAGCGTGTAGGGTGTAGAGTATAGCGTGTAGCGTGTAGGGTGTAGGGTGTAGAGTGTAGAGTGTAGCGTGTAGCGTGCAGAGTGTAGCGTGCAGGGTGTAGGGTGTAGCGTGTAGAATGCAGAGTGTAGCGTGTAGGGTGTAGAGTGTAGCGTGTTGCGTGTAGGGTGTAGAGTGTAGCGTGTAGCGTGTAGAGTGTAGCGTGTAGCGTGAAGCATGTAGAGTGTAGCGTGTAGGGTGTAGAGTATAGCGTGTAGCGTGTAGGGTGTAGGGTGTAGAGTGTAGAGTGTAGCGTGTAGCGTGTAGAGTGTAGCGTGTAGCGTGTAGCGTGTAGAGTGTAGGGTGTAACGTGTAGGGTGTAGAGTGTAGGGTGTAGCGTGTAGGGTGTAGAGTGTAGCGTGTAGCGTGTAGCGTGTAGGGTGTAGGGTGTAGGGTGTAGCGTGTAGGGTGTAGAGTGTAGCGTGTAGCGTGTAGGGTGTAGGCTGTAGGGTGTAGCGTGTAGTGTGTAGAGTGTAGCGTGTAGCGTGTAGGGTGTAGCGTGTAGCATGTATCGTGTAGCGTGTAGCATGTAGAGTGTAGGGTGTAGGGTGTAGGGTGTAGCATGTAGAGTGTAGGGTGTAGGGTGTAGCGTGTAGAGTGTAGGGTATAGAGTGTAGCGTGTAGAGAGTAGGGTGTAGAGTGTAGAGTGTAGCGTGTAGGGTGTAGAGTGTAGCGTGTAGAGTGTATTGTGTAGAATGTAGAGTGTAGCATGTAGCGTGTAGAGTGTAGGGTGTAGAGTGTAGCGTGTAGGGTGTAGAGTGTAGCGTGTAGAGTGTAGCGTGTAGGGTGTAGCGTGTCGGGTGTAGGGTGTAGGGTGTAGCGTGTAGTTTGTAGGGTGTAGGGTGTAGGGTGTTGCGTGTAGGGTGTAGAGTGTAGCGTGTAGCGTGTAGAGTGTAGCGTGTAGGGTGTAGGGTGTAGCGTGTAGTGTGTAGGGTGTAGGTTGTAGAGTGTAGGGTGTAGCATGTAGGGTGTAGGGTGTAGCATGTAGGGTGTAGAGTGTAGCGTGTAGGGTGTACGATGTAGAGTGTAGGGTATAAGCTGTAGCGTTTAGCGTGTAGGGTGTAGCGTGTAGCGTGTAGGGTGTAGAGTGTAGCGTGTAGGGTGTAGAGTATAGCATGTAGAGAGTAGGGTGTAGGGTGTAGAGTGTAACGTGTAGCGTGTAGGGTGTAGCGTGTAGCGTGTAGGGTGTAGGGTGTAGAGTGTAGGGTGAAGGGTGTAGCGTGTAGCGTGTAGCGTGTAGGGTGTAGGGTGTAGATTGTAGCGTGTAGGGTGTAGCATGTAGCGTGTAGGGTGTAGGGTGTAGAGTGTAGAGTGTAGCGTGTAGGGTGAAGCATGTAGGGTGTAGGGTGTCGGGTATAGCGTGTAGGGTGTAGGGTGTAGAGTGTAGGGTGTAGCGTGTATGGTGTAGAGTGTAGCGTGTAGCGTGCAGAGTATAGCGTGTAGGGTGTAGCGTGTAGCGTGCAGAGTGCAGCGTGTTGCGTGTAGGGTGTAGAGTGTAGCGTGTAGTGTAGCGTGTAGCGTGTAGAGTGTAGCGTGTAGGGTGTAGAGTGTAGCGTGTTGCGTGTAGGGTGTAGAGTGTAGCGTGTAGAGTGTAGCGTGTAGCGTGTAGAGTGTAGCGTGTAGGGTGTAGAGTATAGCGTGTAGCGTGTAGGGTGTAGAGTGTAGAGTGTAGCGTGTAGCGTGTAGAGTGTAGCGTGTAGCGTGTAGCGTGTAGAGTGTAGGGTGTAGCGTGTAGGGTGTAGAGTGTAGGGTGTAGCGTGTAGGGTGTAGAGTGTAACGTGTAGCGTGTAGGGTGTAGGGTGTAGAGTGTAGCGTGTAGGGTGTAGATTGTAGCGTGTAGCGTGTAGGGTGTAGGGTGTAGAGTGCAGAGTGTAGGGTGTAGAGTGTAGCGTGTAGGGTGTAGAGTGTAGGGTGTAGAGTGTAACGTGTAGTGTGTAGGGTGTAGCGTGTAGCGTGTAGGGTGTAGCGTGTAGCGTGTAGGGTGCAGGGTGTAGAGTGTAACGTGTAGCGTGTAGGGTGTAGCGTGTAGCGTGTAGGGTGTAGCGTGTAGCGTGTAGTGTGTAGCGTGTAGGGTGTAGGGTGTAGAGTGTAGCGTGTAGGGTGTAGCATGTAGCGTGTAGGGTGTAGGGTGTATAGTGTAGAGTGTAGCGTGTAGTGTGAAGCATGCAGGGTGTAGGGTGTCGGGTATAGCGTGTAGGGTGTAGGGTGTAGAGTGTAGGGTGTAGCGTGTATGGTGTAGAGTGTAGCGGGTAGAGTGTAGCGTGTAGGGTGTAGGGTGTAGCGTGTAGCGTGCAGAGTGTAGCGTGTAGGGTGTAGAGTGTAGCGTGTTGCGTGTAGGGTGTAGCGTGTAGGGTGTAGAGTATAGTGTGTAGCGTGTAGGGTGTAGGGTGTAGAGTGTAGGGTGTAGAGTGTAGCGTGTAGGGTGTAGGGTGTAGATTGTAGCGTGTAGGGTGTAGGGTGTAGCGTGTAGCGTGTAGGGTGCAGGGTGTAGAGTGTAGCGTGTAGGGTGTAGGGTGTAGAGTGTAGAGTGTAGGGTGCAGAGTGTAGCGTGTAGAGTGTAGGGTGTAGAGTGTAGGGTGTAGCGTGTATGGTGTAGGGTGTAGCGTGTAGAATGCAGAGTGTAGCGTGTAGGGTGTAGAGTGTAGCGTGTAGGGTGTAGAGTGTAACGTGTAGCATGTAGAGTGTAGCGTGTAGCGTGTAGAGTGTAGCGTGTAGGGTGTAGAGTATAGCGTGTAGCGTGTAGGGTGTAGGGTGTAGAGTGTAGAGTGTAGCGTGTAGCGTGCAGAGTGTAGCGTGCAGGGTGTAGGGTGTAGCGTGTAGAATGCAGAGTGTAGCGTGTAGGGTGTAGAGTGTAGCGTGTTGCGTGTAGGGTGTAGAGTGTAGCGTGTAGCGTGTAGAGTGTAGCGTGTAGCGTGTAGCGTGTAGAGTGTAGCGTGTAGGGTGTAGAGTATAGCGTGTAGCGTGTAGGGTGTAGGGTGTAGAGTGTAGAGTGTAGAGTGTAGCGTGTAGCGTGTAGAGTGTAGCGTGTAGCGTGTAGCGTGTAGAGTGTAGGGTGTAGCGTGTAGGGTGTAGAGTGTAGGGTGTAGCGTGTAGGGTGTAGTGTAGCATGTAGCGTGTAGCGTGTAGGGTGCAGGGTGTAGCGTGTAGGGTGTAGAGTGTAGCGTGTAGCGTGTAGGGTGTAGGCTGTAGGGTGTAGCGTGTAGTGTGTAGAGTGTAGCGTGTAGCGTGTAGGGTGTAGCGTGTAGCATGTATCGTGTAGCGTGTAGCATGTAGAGTGTAGGGTGTAAGGTGTAGGGTGTAGCATGTAGAGTGTAGGGTGTAGGGTGTAGCGTGTAGAGTGTAGGGTATAGAGTGTAGCGTGTAGAGAGTAGGGTGTAGAGTGTAGAGTGTAGCGTGTAGGGTGTAGAGTGTAGCGTGTAGAGTGTATTGTGTAGAATGTAGAGTGTAGCATGTAGCGTGTAGAGTGTAGGGTGTAGAGTGTAGCGTGTAGGGTGTAGAGTGTAGCGTGTAGAGTGTAGCGTGTAGGGTGTAGCGTGTCGGGTGTAGCGTGTAGTTTGTAGGGTGTAGGGTGTTGCGTGTAGGGTGTAGAGTAGCGTGTAGCGTGTAGAGTGTAGCGTGTAGGGTGTAGGGTGTAGGTTGTAGAGTGTAGGGTGTAGCATGTAGGGTGTAGGGTGTAGGGTGTAGCATGTAGGGTGTAGAGTGTAGCGTGTAGGGTGTACGGTGTAGAGTGTAGCGTGTAGGGTGTAGAGTATAGCATGTAGAGAGTGGGGTGTAGGGTGTAGGATGTAGAGTGTAACGTGTAGCGTGTAGGGTGTAGCGTGTAGCGTGTAGGGTGTAGATTGTAGGGTGAAGGGTGTAGCGTGTAGCGTGTAGCGTGTAGGGTGTAGGGTGTAGGGTGTAGATTGTAGCGTGTAGGGTGTAGCATGTAGCGTGTAGCGTGTAGGGTGTAGAGTATAGCATGTAGAGTGGGGTGTAGGGTGTAGGGTGTAGAGTGTAACGTGTAGCGTGTAGGGTGTAGCGTGTAGCGTGTAGGGTGTAGGGTGTAGAGTGTAGGGTGAAGGGTGTAGCGTGTAGCGTGTAGCGTGTAGGGTGTAGGGT
The DNA here is from genome assembly GCF_051348905.1 of Ranitomeya variabilis. Classification (NCBI taxonomy): domain Eukaryota; kingdom Metazoa; phylum Chordata; class Amphibia; order Anura; family Dendrobatidae; genus Ranitomeya; species Ranitomeya variabilis. The sequence goes on along the minus strand of NW_027507984.1, from coordinate 704,252 downwards.
GTAGATTGTAGCGTGTAGGGTGTAGCATGTAGCGTGTAGGGTGTAGGGTGTAGAGTGTAGAGTGTAGCGTGTAGGGTGAAGCATGTAGGGTGTAGGGTGTCGGGTATAGCGTGTAGGGTGTAGGGTGTAGAGTGTAGGGTGTAGCGTGTATGGTGTAGAGTGTAGCGTGCAGAGTATAGCGTGTAGGGTGTAGCGTGTAGCGTGCAGAGTGTAGCATGTAGGGTGTAGAGTGTAGCGTGTTGCGTGTAGGGTGTAGAGTGTAGCGTGTAGCGTGTAGAGTGTAGAGTGTAGCGTGTAGCGTGTAGGGTGTAGGGTGTAGAGTGTAGAGTGTAGCATGTAGCGTGTAGCGTGTAGAGTGTAGCGTGTAGAGTGTAGGGTGTAGCGTGTAGCGTGTAGCGTGTAGAGTGTAGGGTGTAGGGTGTAGCGTGTAGCATGTATCGTGTAGCGTGTAGCATGTAGAGTGTAGGGTGTAAGGTGTAGGGTGTAGCATGTAGAGTGTAGGGTGTAGGGTGTAGCGTGTAGAGTGTAGGGTATAGAGTGTAGCGTGTAGAGAGTAGGGTGTAGAGTGTAGAGTGTAGCGTGTAGGGTGTAGAGTGTAGCGTGTAGAGTGTATTGTGTAGAATGTAGAGTGTAGCATGTAGCGTGTAGAGTGTAGGGTGTAGAGTGTAGCGTGTAGGGTGTAGAGTGTAGCGTGTAGAGTGTAGCGTGTAGGGTGTAGCGTGTCGGGTGTAGGGTGTAGCGTGTAGTTTGTAGGGTGTAGGGTGTAGGGTGTTGCGTGTAGGGTGTAGAGTAGCGTGTAGCGTGTAGAGTGTAGCGTGTAGGGTGTAGGGTGTAGCGTGTAGTGTGTAGGGTGTAGGTTGTAGAGTGTAGGGTGTAGCATGTAGGGTGTAGGGTGTAGGGTGTAGCATGTAGGGTGTAGAGTGTAGCGTGTAGGGTGTACGGTGTAGAGTGTAGCGTGTAGGGTGTAGAGTATAGCATGTAGAGAGTGGGGTGTAGGGTGTAGGATGTAGAGTGTAACGTGTAGCGTGTAGGGTGTAGCGTGTAGCGTGTAGGGTGTAGGGTGTAGAGTGTAGGGTGAAGGGTGTAGCGTGTAGCGTGTAGCGTGTAGGGTGTAGGGTGTAGGGTGTAGATTGTAGCGTGTAGGGTGTAGCATGTAGCGTGTAGCGTGTAGGGTGTAGAGTATAGCATGTAGAGTGGGGTGTAGGGTGTAGGGTGTAGAGTGTAACGTGTAGCGTGTAGGGTGTAGCGTGTAGCGTGTAGGGTGTAGGGTGTAGAGTGTAGGGTGAAGGGTGTAGCGTGTAGCGTGTAGCGTGTAGGGTGTAGGGTGTAGATTGTAGCGTGTAGGGTGTAGCATGTAGCGTGTAGGGTGTAGGGTGTAGAGTGTAGAGTGTAGCGTGTAGGGTGAAGCATGTAGGGTGTAGGGTGTAGAGTGTAGGGTGTAGCGTGTATGGTGTAGAGTGTAGCGTGCAGAGTATAGCGTGTAGGGTGTAGCGTGTAGCGTGCAGAGTGTAGCATGTAGGGTGTAGAGTGTAGCGTGTTGCGTGTAGGGTGTAGAGTGTAGCGTGTAGCGTGTAGAGTGTAGAGTGTAGCGTGTAGCGTGTAGGGTGTAGGGTGTAGAGTGTAGAGTGTAGCATGTAGCGTGTAGCGTGTAGAGTGTAGCGTGTAGAGTGTAGGGTGTAGCGTGTAGCGTGTAGCGTGTAGAGTGTAGGGTGTAGAGTGTAGCGTGTAGCGTGTAGGGTGTAGGGTGTAGAGTGTAGCGTGTAGCGTGTAGAGTGTACGGTGTAGAGTGTAGGGTGTAGCGTGTAGGGTGTAGAGTGTAGCGTGTAGCGTGTAGCGTGTAGGGTTAAGTTACACGCTACACACTAAACACAAAAAGAAAAGGATATGCAAACCAATAAATAGTCAATTTTATTGTACAAAAATAGTAATCCACAAACAGAACCAGGCAAAACATACATTTAAAAACATTTAAAACACTAGTATGGCTGAATAGGCCATAAGTAATTTTACCCGAGGGAATGAAGGAAGCTAATACTTTACAGCATATGTGAGACAGGAGAAATAACCAGAGAGAAAAAATTGCTAGGTATGCGGGTACACCAATCTTAGTCAAATCTACATATAAGAAGCCTATTGTTTACTGCCAACTGTGACCCCCTGAGTACTATGACAGGAAACATATACTCCAGCCTAGTATCTGGAAGAAATACATCATGGATCCTATTTTGTTCAACACAGCATGCGTGCGCACAGTTGGTAAGCAAATGAAAGCAGACCCCTATAGAAAGGTAATCAGGGAAATAGGTATGCTGCAGTACTACAAAATCCTAGTTATTTGGATAAATGTATGCATACAGACGCCTTGTGGAAATACAAAGAATCAGGATCCATTGTCCTAAGGCTTGGAAAAATGCCATGCCATGCATGAAGTAAATAGGTGTAATTCCATAGCAGTTGTAAAGATAAGTTACCCAAGTCCTGTCCCTCGGGAAAAAAACAAAGGAAGCCCTGAACCCCACGCGTATCGACGCTACTCAAGCGTCTTCATCAGAGGAAAAATTGACACCCTACACGCTACACGCTACACTCTACACCCTACACAATACACACTACTTGCTACACCCTACATGCTACACTCTACACGCTACACGCTACACGCTACACCCTACACGGTACACGATACTTGCTACACCCTACATGCTACACTCTACACGCTACACGCTACACGCTACACACTACACCCTACACCCTACACGCTACACGCTACACCCTACACCCTACACGCTACAATCTACACGCTACACGCTACACACTATACGCTACACGCTAGACGCTACACTCTACACGCTACACGATACACGCTACACCCTACACGCTACATCCTACACTCTACACCCTACACGCTACACGCTACACGATACACCCTACACGCTACACCCTACACTCTACACCCTACACGCTACACCCTACACGCTACACGCTACACTCTACACGCTAAACGCTACAGCTTATACCCTACACTCTACACCGTACACCCTACATGCTACACTCTACACCCTACACGCTACACTCTACACCCTACACCCTACACCCTACACTCTACACCCTACACCCTACACACTACACGCTACTCGCTACACTCTACACCCTACACGCTACACTCTACACTCTACTCCCTACTCTCTACACGCTACACTCTATACCCTACACTACACGCTACGCGCTACACGCTACACACTACACACTACACGCTACACTTTACACTCTACACGCTACACACTACACGCTACACGCTACACTCTACACCCTGCACCCTACTCTACATGCTACACGCTACACGGTACATGATACACGCTACACCCTACACGCTACACGCTACACTCCACACCCTACACGCTACACCCTACACCCTACACTGTACACCCTACACCCTACATGCTACACTCTACACTCTGCTCCCTACTCTCTACACGCTACACTCTATACCCTACACTCTACACGCTACGCGCTACACGCTACACACTACACGCTACACCCTACACACTACACTTTACACTCTACACGCTACACTCCACACTCTACACACTACACTCTACACCCTACACCCTACACCCTACTCTACATGCTACACGCTACACGCTACATGCTACACCCTACACGCTCCACCCTACACCCTACACGCTACACGCTACACGCTACACTCTACACCCTACACTCTACACCCTACACGCTACACGCTACACGCTACACTCTACACGCTAAACGCTACAGCTTATACCTTACACTCTACACCGTACACCCTACACGCTACACTCTACACCCTGCACGCTACACCCTACACCCTACACCCTACATGCTACACCCTACACTCTACACCCTACACCCTACATGCTACACTCTACACCCTACACCCTACTCTACATGCTACACGCTACACGGTACATGATACACGCTACACCCTACACGCTACACGCTACACCCTACACGCTACACGCTACACGCTACAATCTACACCCTACACGCTACACCCTACACCCTACTCCCTACACTCTACACGCTACACGCTACACCCTACACCCTACACTGTACACCCTACACCCTGCACGCTACACTCTACACTCTGCTCCCTACTCTCTACACGCTACACTCTATACCCTACACTCTACACGCTACGCGCTACACGCTACACACTACACGCTACACCCTACACGCTACACTTTACACTCTACACGCTACACTCTACACTCTACACACTACACTCTACACCCTACACCCTACACCCTACTCTACGTGCTACACGCTACACGCTACATGCTACACCCTACACGCTACACCCTACACCCTACACGCTACACGCTACACGCTACACTCTACACGCTAAACGCTACAGCTTATACCCTACACTCTACACCGTACACCCTACACGCTACACTCTACACCCTACACGCTACACCCTACACCCTACACCCTACATGCTACACCCTACACTCTACACCCTACACCCTACACGCTACACCCTACGCCCTGCACGCCACACACTACACTCTACACGCTACACCCTACACACTACACTCTACACGCTACACGCTACACGCTACACGCTACACGCTACACTCTACACCCTACACGCTACACTCTACACCCTACACACTACACTCTATACGCTACACGGTACACGCTACACGCTACGCCCTACACCCTACACGCTACATGTTACACTCTACACCCTACACGCTACACTCTACACCCTACACGCTGCACCCTACACCCTACATGCTACACACTACACGCTACACTCTACACCCTACACGCTGCACTCTATACGCTACACGGTACACGCTACACGCTACACCCTACACCCTACATGCTACACGCAACACCCTACACTGTACACCCTACACCCTACACGCTACACTCTACACGCTACATGCTACACCCTACACTCTACACCCTACACGCTATACGCTACACTCTACACACTGCACGCTACACGCTACACCCTACACGCTACACTCTACACCCTACACGCTACACTCTACATGCTACACGCTACACGCTACATGCTACACGCTACACCCTACACGCTACACTCTACACCCTACACCCTACCCCCTACACGCTACACTCTTCACCCTACACGCTACACCCTACACTCTACACCCTACACCCTACACGCTACTCGCTACACTCTACACCCTACCCGCTACACTCTACACGCTACACGCTACACTCTACACTCTACACGCTACACGCTACACTCTACACCCTACACGCAACACGCTACACTCTACACCCTACACGCTACACTCTGCATGCTACACGCTACACCCTACACCCTACACGCTACACTCTACACGCTACACGCTACACTCTACACCATACACGCTACACCCTACACTCTACACCCTACACCCTACACGCTATACCCGACACCCTACACCCTACATGCTTCACCCTACACGCTACACTCTACACTCTACACCCTACACGCTACATGCTACACTCTACACGCTACACTCTACACCCTACACGCTACACTCTACATCCTACACCCTACACGCTATACGCTACACTCTACACCCTACACTCTACACCCTACACGCTACACGCTACACTCTACACCCTACACCCTACACACGCTACACGCTACACCCTACACTCTACACGCTACATGCTACACTCTACACCCTACACGATACATGCTACACCCTACACGCTACAGCCTACACGCTACACGCTACACTCTACACCCTACAAGCTACACGCTACACGCTACACCCTGCACTCTACACCCTACACCGTACACGCTACACGCTACACTCTACACGCTACACCCTTCACTCTACACCCTACACCCTACATGCTACACTCTACACCCTACATGGTACACCCTACAATCTACATGCTACATGCTACACTCTACACTCTACACCCTACACCCTACACGCTACATGCTACACTCTACACCCTACACGCTACACTCTACACCCTACACGCTACATGCTACACTCTACACCATACACCCTACACGCTACATGCTACACGCTACACTCTACACCCTACACGCTACACGCTAGGGTGTAGAGTGTAATATGTAGCGTGTAGTTTGTAGCGTTTAGCTTGTAGGGTGTAGCGTGTAGCGTGTAGGGTGTAGAGTGTAGCGTGTAGCGTGTAGCATGTAGGGTGTAGGGTGTAGAGTGTAGAGTGTAGCGTGTAGGGTGTAGAGTGTAGGGTGTAGGATGTAGAGTGTAGGGTTTAGAGTGTAATTTGTAGCGTGTAGGGTGTAGCGTGTAGCATGTAGGGTGTAGGGTGTGGAGTGTAGGGTGTAGCGTGTAGGGTGTAGAGTGTAGCGTGTAGCGTGTAGGGTGTAGAGTGTAGGGTGTAGCGTGTAGGGTGTAGAGTGTAGCGTGTAGGGTGTAGCGTGTAGCGTGCAGGGTGTAGAGTGTAGCGTATAGCGTGTAGGGTGTAGAGTGTAGGGTGTAGCGTGTAGGGTGTAGAGTGTAGGGTGTAGCGTGTAGGGTGTAGAGTGTAGCGTGTAGCGTGTAGGGTGTAGGGTGTAGGGTGTAGCATGTAGGGTGTAGCATGTAGCGTGTAGCGTGTAGCATGTAGAGTAGGGTGTAGGGTGTAGAGTGTAGTGTGTAGAGTGTAGAGTGTAGCGTGTAGAGTGTAAAGTGTAGCGTGTAGGGTGTAGCGTGTCGTGTGTAGCGTGTAGCACGTAGCGTGTAGAGTGTAGGGTATAGAGTGTAGCGTGTAGAGAGTAGGGAGCAGAGTGTAGAGTGTAGCGTGCAGGGTGTAGGGTGTACAGTGTAGGGTGTAGGGTGTAGCGTGTAGCGTGTAGAGTGTAGGGAGTAGGGTGTAGGGTGTAGCGTGTGGGGTGTAGAGTGTAGCGTGTAGTGTGTAGCGTGTAGGGTGTAGCGTGTAGGGTGTAGCGTGTATCATGTACCGTGTAGCGTGTAGCATGTAGAGTAGGGTGTAGGGTGTAGAGTGTAGCGTGTAGGGTGTAGGGTGTAGAGTGTAGGGTGTAGCATGTAGGGTGTAGGGTGTAGGGTGTAGCGTGTAGGGTGTAGAGTGTAGCGTGTAGGGTGTACGGTGTAGAGTGTAGGGTATAAGCTGTAGCGTTTAGCGTGTAGAGTGTAGCGTGTAGCGTGTAGGGTGTAGAGTGTAGGGTGTAGAGTGTAGCGTGTAGCGTGTAGCGTGTAGGGTGTAGGGTGAAGCGTGTAGGGTGTAGCATGTAGCGTGTAGCGTGTAGCATGTAGAGTAGGGTGTAGGGTGTAGGGTGTAGAGTGTAGTGTGTAGAGTGTGGATTGTAGCGTGTAGAGTGTAAAGTGTAGCGTGTAGGGTGTAGCGTGTAGTGTGTAGCGTGTAGCGCGTAGCGTGTAGAGTGTAGGGTATAGAGTGTAGCGTGTAGAGTAGGGAGCAGAGTGTAGTGTAGCGTGTAGGGTGTAGGGTGTACAGTGTAGGGTGTAGGGTGTAGCGTGTAGCGTGTAGGGTGTAGGGTGTAGGGTGTAGCATGTAGTGTGTAGCGTGTAGCGTGTAGGGTGTAGGGTGTAGAGTGTAGGGTGTAGGGTGTAGAGTGTAGGGTGTAGCGTGTAGGGTGTAGCGTGTAGCGTGTAGGGTGTAGGGTGTAGAGTGTAGGGTGTAGCGTGTAGGGTGTAGCGTGTATCGTGTAGCGTGTAGAGTGTAGCGTCTAGCGTATAGGGTGTAGCGTGTAGCGTGTAGATTGTAGCGTGTAGGGTGTAGGGTGTAGGGTGTAGCGTGTAGCGTGTAGGGTGTAGAGTGTAGCGTGTAGTGTGTAGGGTGTAGGGTGTAGAGTGCAGAGTGTAGGGTGTAGAGTGTAGCGTGTAGAGTGTAGGGTGTAGAGTGTAGGGTGTAGAGTGTAACGTGTAGTGTGTAGGGTGTAGCGTGTAGCGTGTAGGGTGTAGCGTGTAGGGAGCAGGGTGTAGAGTGTAGCGTGTAGGGTGTAGAGTGTAACGTGTAGCGTGTAGGGTGTAGTGTGTAGGGTGTAGGGTGTAGAGTGTAACGTGTAGCATGTAGGGTGTAGCGTGTAGCGTGTAGGGTGTAGGGTGTAGAGTGTAGCGTGTTGCATGTAGGGTGTAGAGTGTAGCGTGTAGAGTGTAGCGTGTAGCGTGTAGAGTGTAGCGTGTAGCGTGTAGAGTGTAGGGTGTAGAGTGTAGCGTGTTGCGTGTGGAGTGTAGCGTGTAGTGTGTAGGTTGTAGAGTGTAGCGTGTAGCGTGTAGGGTGTAGGGTGTAGCGTGTAGCGTGTAGAGTGTAGAGTGTAGCGTGTAGCATGTAGAGTTTAGAGTGTAGCGTGTAGGGTGTAGAGTGTAGCGTGTAGCGTGTAGCGTGTAGGGTGTAGGGTGTAGATTGTAGCGTGTAGGGTGCAGGGTGTAGAGTGTAGCGTGTAGGGTGTAGAGTGTAACGTGTAGCGTGTAGGGTGTAGCGTGTAGCGTGTAGGGTGTAGGGTGTAGAGTGTAACGTGTAGCGTGTAGGGTGTAGCGTGTAACGTGTAGGGTGTAGCGTGTAGCGTGTAGTGTGTAGCGTGTAGAGTGTAGGGTGTAGAGTGTAGCGTGTAGGGTGTAGCATGTAGCGTGTAGGGTGTAGGGTGTAGAGTGTAGAGTGTAGCGTTTAGGGTGAAGCATGTAGGGTGTAGGGTGTCGGGTATAGCGTGTAGGGTGTAGGGTGTAGAGTGTAGGGTGTAGCGTGTATGGTGTAGAGTGTAGCGTGTAGCGTGCAGAGTATAGCGTGTAGGGTGTAGCGTGTAGCGTGCAGAGTGTAGCGTGTAGGGTATAGAGTGTAGCGTGTTGCGTGTAGGGTGTAGAGTGTAGCGTGTAGCGTGTAGAGTGTAGAGTGTAGCGTGTAGCGTGTAGAGTGTAGGGTGTAGAGTATAGCATGTAGCGTGTAGGGTGTAGGGTGTAGAGTGTAGTGTAGCATGTAGCGTGTAGCGTGTAGAGTGTAGCGTGTAGCGTGTAGAATGTAGGGTGTAGCGTGTAGCGTGTAGCGTGTAGAGTGTAGGGTGTAGAGTGTAGCGTGTAGCGTGTAGAGTGTAGAGTGTAGCGTGTAGGGTGTAGAGTGTAGCGTGTAGCGTTTAGGGTGTAGGGTGTAGAGTGTAGCGTGTAGCGTGTAGAGTGTACGGTGTAGAGTGTAGGGTGTAGCGTGTAGGGTGTAGAGTGTAGCGTGTAGCGTGTAGCGTGTAGGGTTAAGCTACACACTACACACTAAACACAAAAAGAAAAGGATATGCAAACCAATGGGATCCACGTTAAATAGTCAATTTTATTGTACAAAAATAGTAATCCACAAACAGAACCAGGCAAAACATACATTTAAAAACATTTAAAACACTAGTATGGCTGAATAGGCCATAAGTAATTTTACCCGAGGGAATGAAGGAAGCTAATACTTTACAGCATATGTGAGACAGGAGAAATAACCACAGAGAAAAAATTGCTAGGTATGCGGGTACACCAATCTTAGTCAAATCTACATATAAGAAGCCTATTGTTTACTGCCAACTGTGACCCCCTGAGTACTATGACAGGAAACATATACTCCAGCCTAGTATCTGGAAGAAATACATCATGGATCCTATTTTGTTCAACACAGCATGCGTGCGCACAGTTGGTAAGCAAATGAAAGCAGACCCCTATAGAAAGGTAATCAGGGAAATAGGTATGCTGCAGTACTACAAAATCCTAGTTATTTGGATAAATGTATGCATACAGACGCCTTGTGGAAATACAAAGAATCAGGATCCATTGTCCTAAGGCTTGGAAAAATGCCAGGCCATGCATGAAGTAAATAGGTGTAATTCCATAGCAGTTGTAAAGATGTTACCCAAGTCCTGTCCCTCGGGAAAAAAACAAAGGAAGCCCTGAACCCCACGCGTATCGACGCTACTCAAGCGTCTTCATCAGAGGAAAAATTGACACCCTACACGCTACACGCTACACTCTACACCCTACACACTACACGCTACTTGCTACACCCTACATGCTACACTCTACACGCTACACGCTACACCCTACACGGTACACGCTACTTGCTACACCCTACATGCTACACTCTACACGCTACACGCTACACCCTACACCCTACACCCTACACGCTACACGCTACACCCTACACCCTACACGCTACACGCTACACCCTACACCCTACACCCTACACGCTACAATCTACACGCTACACGCTACACACTATACGCTACACGCTAGACGCTACACTCTACACGCTACACGATACACGCTACACCCTACACGCTACATCCTACACTCTACACCCTACACCCTACACGCTACACGCTACATGCTACACCCTACACGCTACACCCTACACTCTACACCCTACACCCTACACGCTACACGCTACACTCTACACCCTACACGCTACACGCTACACCCTACAAGCTAAACGCTACAAACTACACGCTACATATTACACTCTACACCCTAGCGTGTTGCGTGTAGGGTGTAGAGTGTAGCGTGTAGCATGTAGCGTGTAGGGTGTATGGTGTAGAGTGTAGCATGTAGCGTGTAGGGTGTAGAGTGAAGGGTGTAGCGTGTAGAGTGTAGCGTGTAGCGTGTACGGTGTAGGGTGTAGAGTGTAGGGTGTAGCGTGTAGCTTGTAGGGTGTAGAGTGTAGCGTGTAGCGTGTAGGCTGTAGCGTGTAGGGTGTAGCATGTATCGTGTAGGGTGTAGAGTGTAGCATGTAGCGTGTAGAGTGTAGGGTGTAGCGTGTAGCGTGTGTAGGGTGTAGGGTGTAGAGTGTAGCGTGTAGCGTGTAGGGTGTAGAGTGTAGGGTGTAGGGTGTAGAGTGTAGCTTATAGCGTGTAGGGTGTAGGATGTAGAGTGTAGGGTGTAGAGTGTAGCGTGTAGAGTGTAGCATGTAGCATGTAGGGTGTAGAGTGTAGAGTGTAGCGTGTAGGGTGAAGCATGTAGGGTGTAGGGTGTCGGGTATAGCGTGTAGGGTGTAGGGTGTAGAGTGTAGGGTGTAGCGTGTATGGTGTAGAGTGTAGCGTGTAGCGTGTAGAGTGTAGCGTGTAGGGTGTAGGGTGTAGCGTGTAGCATGCAGAGTGTAGCGTGTAGGGTGTAGAGTGTAGCGTGTTGCGTGTAGGGTGTAGAGTGTAGCGTGTAGCGTGTAGAGTGTAGAGTGTAGCGTGTAGCGTGTAGAGTGTAGCGGGTAGGGTGTAGAGTGTAGCGAGTAGCGTGTAGGGTGTAGGGTGTAGAGTGTAGGGTGTAGCGTGTAGGGTGAAGAGTGTAGCGTGTAGGGGGTAGGGTGTAGGGTGTAGAGTGTAGCGTGTAGGGTGTAGCGTGTAGCATGTAGCGTGTAGCGTGTAGCATGTTACACTCTACACCCTACACCCTACACTCTACACCCTACACCCTACTCTCTACTCGCTATATTCTACACCCTACACGCTACACTCTACACCCTACACGCTACACGCTACACTCTACACCCTAGACGCTACACTCTATACCCTACACTCTACACGCTACACCCTACACCCTACACTCTACATGCTACACCCTACACCCTACACTCTACATGCTACACGCTACACGCTACATGCTACACGCTACACCCTACACGCTACACGCTACACACTACATGCTACACCCTACACCCTACACCCTACACGCTACACGCTACACTCTACACCCTACACGCTACACCCTACACCCTACACCCTACACCCTACACGCTACACGCTACACTCTACACCCTACACGCTACACCCTACACTCTACACCCTACACGCTACACCCTACACTCTACACCCTACACGCTATACGCTACACTCTACACCCTGCACGCTACACGCTACACCCTACACGCTACACTCTACACCCTACACGCTACACCCTACACTCTACACCCTACACGCTACACGCTACACTCTACACCCTACACGCTACACCCTACACTCCACACCCTACACCCTACATGCTACACGCTACACCCTACACGCTACAAATTACACTCTAAACCCTACACTCTACATCCTACACCCTACACTCTACACCCTACACGCTACACTCTACACTCTACACCCTACACCCTACATGCTACACGCTACACTCTACAAGCTAAACCCTACAAACTACACGCTACATATTACACTCTACACCCTAGCGTGTTGCGTGTAGGGTGTAGAGTGTAGCGTGTAGCATGTAGCGTGTAGGGTGTATGGTGTAGAGTGTAGCATGTAGCGTGTAGGGTGTAGAGTGTAGCGTGTAGGGTGTAGAGTGTAGCATGTAGCGTGTAGGGTGTAGGGTGTAGAGTGTAGCGTGTAGAGTGTAGGGTGTAGAGTGTAGGGTGTAGAGTGTAACGTGTAGTGTGTAGCGTGTAGAGTGTAGGGTGTAGAGTGTAGCGTGTAGCGTGTAGAGTGTAGCGTGTAGCGTGTAGAGTGTAGGGTGTAGAGTGTAGCGTGTAGCGTGTAGAGTGTAGGGTGTAGAGTGTAGCGTGTTGCGTGTGGAGTGTAGCGTGTAGGTTGTAGAGTGTAGCGTGTAGCGTGTAGGGTGTAGGGTGTAGCGTGTAGCGTGTAGAGTGTAGAGTGTAGCGTGTAGCATGTAGAGTTTAGAGTGTAGCGTGTAGGGTGTAGAGTGTAGCGCGTAGCGTGTAGGGTGTAGGGTGTAGAGTGTAGCGTGTAGCGTGTAGTGTACGGTGTAGAGTGTAGGGTGTAGCGTGTAGGGTGTAGAGTGTAGCGTGTAGCGTGTAGCGTGTAGGGTGTAGGGTGTAGCGTGTAGCGTGTAGCGTGTAGGGTGTAGGGTGTAGATTGTAGCGTGTAGGGTGCAGGGTGTAGAGTGTAGCGTGTAGGGTGTAGAGTGTAACGTGTAGCGTGTAGGGTGTAGCGTGTAGCGTGTAGGGTGTAGGGTGTAGAGTGTAACGTGTAGCGTGTAGGGTGTAGCGTGTAGCGTGTAGGGTGTAGCGTGTAGCGTGTAGTGTGTAGCGTGTAGAGTGTAGGGTGTAGAGTGTAGCGTGTAGGGTGTAGCATGTAGCGTGTAGGGTGTAGGGTGTAGAGTGTAGCGTTTAGGGTGAAGCATGTAGGGTGTAGGGTGTCGGGTATAGCGTGTAGGGTGTAGGGTGTAGAGTGTAGGGTGTAGCGTGTATGGTGTAGAGTGTAGCGTGTAGCGTGCAGAGTATAGCGTGTAGGGTGTAGCGTGTAGCGTGCAGAGTGTAGCGTGTAGGGTATAGAGTGTAGCGTGTTGCGTGTAGGGTGTAGAGTGTAGCGTGTAGCGTGTAGAGTGTAGAGTGTAGCGTGTAGCGTGTAGAGTGTAGGGTGTAGAGTATAGCGTGTAGCGTGTAGGGTGTAGGGTGTAGAGTGTAGAGTGTAGCATGTAGCGTGTAGCGTGTAGAGTGTAGCGTGTAGAGTGTAGGGTGTAGCGTGTAGCGTGTAGCGTGTAGAGTGTAGGGTGTAGAGTGTAGCGTGTAGCGTGTAGAGTGTAGAGTGTAGCGTGTAGGGTGTAGAGTGTAGCGTGTAGCGTGTAGCATGTAGGGTTAAGCTACACACTACACACTAAACACAAAAAGAAAAGGATATGCAAACCAATGGGATCCACGTTAAATAGTCAATTTTATTGTACAAAAATAGTAATCCACAAACAGAACCAGGCAAAACATACATTTAAAAACATTTAAAACACTAGTATGGCTGAATAGGCCATAAGTAATTTTACCCGAGGGAATGAAGGAAGCTAATACTTTACAGCATATGTGAGACAGGAGAAATAACCAGAGAGAAAAAATTGCTAGGTATGCGGGTACACCAATCTTAGTCAAATCTACATATAAGAAGCCTATTGTTTACTGCCAACTGTGACCCCCTGAGTACTATGACAGGAAACATATACTCCAGCCTAGTATCTGGAAGAAATACATCATGGATCCTATTTTGTTCAACACAGCATGCGTGCGCACAGTTGGTAAGCAAATGAAAGCAGACCCCTATAGAAAGGTAATCAGGGAAATAGGTATGCTGCAGTACTACAAAATCCTAGTTATTTGGATAAATGTATGCATACAGACGCCTTGTGGAAATACAAACAATCAGGATCCATTGTCCTAAGGCTTGGAAAAATGCCAGGCCATGCATGAAGTAAATAGGTGTAATTCCATAGCAGTTGTAAAGATAAGTTACCCAAGTCCTGTCCCTCGGGAAAAAAACAAAGGAAGCCCTGAACCCCACGCGTATCGACGCTACTCAAGCGTCTTCATCAGAGGAAAAATTGACACCCTACACGCTACACGCTACACTCTACACCCTACACAATACACGCTACTTGCTACACCCTACATGCTACACTCTACACGCTACACGCTACACCCTACACGGTACACGCTACTTGCTACACCCTACATGCTACACTACACGCTGCACTTTACACTCTACACGCTACACACTACACGCTACACGCTACACTCTACACCCTACACCCTACTCTACATGCTACACGCTACACGGTACATGATACACGCTACACCCTACACGCTACACGCTACACCCTACACGCTACACGCTACACTCCACACCCTACATGCTACACCCTACACCCTACTCCCTACACTCTACACGCTACACGCTACACCCTACACCCTACACTGTACACCCTACACCCTACATGCTACACTCTACACTCTGCTCCCTACTCTCTACACGCTACACTCTATACCCTACACTCTACACGCTACGCGCTACACGCTACACACTACACGCTACACCCTACACGCTACACTTTACACTCTACACGCTACACTCCACACTACACACTACACTCTACACCCTACACCCTACACCCTACTCTACATGCTACACGCTACACGCTACATGCTACACCCTACACGCTTCACCCTACACGCTACACGCTACACGCTACACTCTACACCCTACACTCTACACCCTACACGCTACACGCTACACGCTACACTCTACACGCTAAACGCTACAGCTTATACCCTACACTCTACACCGTACACCCTACACGCTACACTCTACACCCTGCACGCTACACCCTACACCCTACACCCTACATGCTACACCCTACACTCTACACCCTACACCCTACATGCTACACTCTACACCCTACACCCTACTCTACATGCTACACGCTACACGGTACATGATACACGCTACACCCTACACGCTACACGCTACACCCTACACGCTACACGCTACACGCTACAATCTACACCCTACACGCTACACCCTACACCCTACTCCCTACACTCTACACGCTACACGCTACACCCTACACCCTACACTGTACACCCTACACCCTGCACGCTACACTCTACACTCTGCTCCCTACTCTCTACACGCTACACTCTATACCCTACACTCTACACGCTACGCGCTACACGCTACACACTACACGCTACACCCTACACGCTACACTTTACACTCTACACGCTACACCCTTCACTCTACACCCTACACCCTACATGCTACACTCTACACCCTACACGGTACACCCTACAATCTACATGCTACATGCTACACTCTACACTCTACACCCTACACCCTACACGCTACATGCTACACTCTACACCCTACACGCTACACTCTACACCCTACACGCTACATGCTACACTCTACACCATACACCCTACACGCTACATGCTACACGCTACACTCTACACCCTACACGCAACACGCTAGGGTGTAGAGTGTAATATGTAGCGTGTAGTTTGTAGCGTTTAGCTTGTAGGGTGTAGCGTGTAGCGTGTAGGGTGTAGAGTGTAGCGTGTAGCGTGTAGCATGTAGGGTGTAGGGTGTAGAGTGTAGAGTGTAGCGTGTAGGGTGTAGAGTGTAGGGTGTAGGATGTAGAGTGTAGGGTTTAGAGTGTAATTTGTAGCGTGTAGGGTGTAGCGTGTAGCATGTAGGGTGTAGGGTGTGGAGTGTAGGGTGTAGCGTGTAGGGTGTAGAGTGTAGCGTGTAGCGTGTAGGGTGTAGAGTGTAGGGTGTAGCGTGTAGGGTGTAGAGTGTAGCGTGTAGGGTGTAGCGTGTAGCATGCAGGGTGTAGAGTGTAGCGTATAGCGTGTAGGGTGTAGAGTGTAGGGTGTAGCGTGTAGGGTGTAGAGTGTAGGGTGTAGCGTGTAGGGTGTAGAGTGTAGCGTGTAGCGTGTAGGGTGTAGGGTGTAGGGTGTAGCGTGTAGGGTGTAGAGTGTAGCGTGTAGCGTGTAGGGTGTAGGGTGTAGGGTGTAGCATGTAGTGTGTAGCGTGTAGCGTGTAGGGTGTAGCGTGTAGCATGTAGCGTGTAGCGTGTAGCATGTAGTGTGTAGGGTGTAGGGTGTAGCATGTAGAGTGTAGGGTGTAGGGTGTAGCGTGTAGAGTGTAGGGTATAGAGTGTAGCGTCTAGGGTGTAGAGTGTAGCGTGTAGCGTGTAGGGTGTAGAGTGTAGCGTGTAGGGTGTAGAATATAGCGAGTAGAGAGTAGGGTGTAGGGTGTAGAGTGTAGGGTGTAGGGTGTAGAGTGTAACGTGTAGCGTGTAGGGTGTAGCATGTAGCGTGTAGGGTGTAGGGTGTAGAGTGTAGGGTGTAGCGTGTAGGGTGTAGCGTGTAGTGTGTAGGGTGTAGGGTGTAGAGTGTAGGGTGTAGGGTGTAGCGTGTATCGTGTAGCGTGTAGAGTGTAGCGTCTAGCGTATAGGGTGTAGCGTGTAGCGTGTAGATTGTAGCGTGTAGGGTGTAGGGTGTAGGGTGTAGCGTGTAGCGTGTAGGGTGTAGAGTGTAGCGTGTAGTGTGTAGGGTGTAGGGTGTAGAGTGCAGAGTGTAGGGTGTAGAGTGTAGCGTGTAGAGTGTAGGGTGTAGAGTGTAGGGTGTAGAGTGTAACGTGTAGGGTGCAGGGTGTAGAGTGTAACATGTAGCGTGTAGGGTGTAGCGTGTAGCGTGTATGGTGTAGCGTGTAGCGTGTAGTGTGTAGCGTGTAGGGTGTAGGGTGTAGAGTGTAGCGTGTAGGGTGTAGGGTGTAGCGTGTAGCGTGTAGGGTGCAGGGTGTAGAGTGTAACATGTAGCGTGTAGGGTGTAGCGTGTAGCGTGTATGGTGTAGCGTGTAGCGTGTAGTGTGTAGCGTGTAGGGTGTAGGGTGTAGAGTGTAGCGTGTAGGGTGTAGGGTGTAGAGTGCAGAGTGTAGGGTGTAGAGTGTAGCGTGTAGAGTGTAGGGTGCAGAGTGTAGGGTGTAGAGTGTAACGTGTAGTGTGTAGGGTGTAGCGTGTAGCGTGTAGGGTGTAGCGTGTAGCGTGTAGGGAGCAGGGTGTAGAGTGTAGCGTGTAGGGTGTAGAGTGTAACGTGTAGCATGTAGCGTGTAGGGTGTATGGTGTAGAGTGTAGCATGTAGCGTGTAGGGTGTATGGTGTAGAGTGTAGCATGTAGCGTGTAGGGTGTAGAGTGTAGCGTGTAGGGTGTAGAGTGTAGCATGTAGCGTGTAGGGTGTAGGGTGTAGAGTGTAGCGTGTAGAGTGTAGGGTGTAGAGTGTAGGGTGTAGAGTGTAACGTGTAGTGTGTAGGGTGTAGCGTGTAGCGTGTAGGGTGTAGCGTGTAGCGTGTAGGGAGCAGGGTGTAGAGTGTAGCGTGTAGGGTGTAGAGTGTAACGTGTAGCGTGTAGGGTGTAGCGTGTAGCGTGTAGGGTGTAGGGTGTAGAGTGTAGCGTGTTGCATGTAGGGTGTAGAGTGTAGCGTGTAGAGTGTAGCGTGTAGCGTGTAGCGTGTAGAGTGTAGCGTGTAGGGTGTAGAGTATAGTGTGTAGCGTGTAGGGTGTATGGTGTAGAGTGTAGAGTGTAGCGTGTAGCGTGTAGCGTGTAGAGTGTAGCGTGTAGGGTGTAGAGTGTAGCGTGTTGCATGTAGGGTGTACAGTGTAGCGTGTAGCGTGTAGAGTGTAGGGTGTAGAGTGTAGCGTGTAGCGTGTAGAGTGTAGGGTGTAGAGTGTAGCGTGTTGCGTGTGGAGTGTAGCGTGTAGGTTGTAGAGTGTAGCGTGTAGCGTGTAGGGTGTAGGGTGTAGCGTGTAGCGTGTAGAGTGTAGAGTGTAGCGTGTAGCATGTAGAGTTTAGAGTGTAGCGTGTAGGGTGTAGAGTGTAGCGCGTAGCGTGTAGGGTGTAGGGTGTAGAGTGTAGCGTGTAGCGTGTAGTGTACGGTGTAGAGTGTAGGGTGTAGCGTGTAGGGTGTAGAGTGTAGCGTGTAGCGTGTAGCGTGTAGGGTGTAGGGTGTAGCGTGTAGCGTGTAGCGTGTAGGGTGTAGGGTGTAGATTGTAGCGTGTAGGGTGCAGGGTGTAGAGTGTAGCGTGTAGGGTGTAGAGTGTAACGTGTAGCGTGTAGGGTGTAGCGTGTAGCGTGTAGGGTGTAGGGTGTAGAGTGTAACGTGTAGCGTGTAGGGTGTAGCGTGTAGCGTGTAGGGTGTAGCGTGTAGCGTGTAGTGTGTAGCGTGTAGAGTGTAGGGTGTAGAGTGTAGCGTGTAGGGTGTAGCATGTAGCGTGTAGGGTGTAGGGTGTAGAGTGCAGAGTGTAGCGTTTAGGGTGAAGCATGTAGGGTGTAGGGTGTCGGGTATAGCGTGTAGGGTGTAGGGTGTAGAGTGTAGGGTGTAGCGTGTATGGTGTAGAGTGTAGCGTGTAGCGTGCAGAGTATAGCGTGTAGGGTGTAGCGTGTAGCGTGCAGAGTGTAGCGTGTAGGGTATAGAGTGTAGCGTGTTGCGTGTAGGGTGTAGAGTGTAGCGTGTAGCGTGTAGAGTGTAGAGTGTAGCGTGTAGCGTGTAGAGTGTAGGGTGTAGAGTATAGCGTGTAGCGTGTAGGGTGTAGGGTGTAGAGTGTAGAGTGTAGCATGTAGCGTGTAGCGTGTAGAGTGTAGCGTGTAGAGTGTAGGGTGTAGCGTGTAGCGTGTAGCGTGTAGAGTGTAGGGTGTAGAGTGTAGCGTGTAGCGTGTAGAGTGTAGAGTGTAGCGTGTAGGGTGTAGAGTGTAGCGTGTAGCGTGTAGGGTGTAGGGTGTAGAGTGTAGCGTGTAGCGTGTAGAGTGTACGGTGTAGAGTGTAGGGTGTAGCGTGTAGGGTGTAGAGTGTAGCGTGTAGCGTGTAGCGTGTAGGGTTAAGCTACACACTACACACTAAACACAAAAAGAAAAGGATATGCAAACCAATGGGATCCACGTTAAATAGTCAATTTTATTGTACAAAAATAGTAATCCACAAACAGAACCAGGCAAAACATACATTTAAAAACATTTAAAACACTAGTATGGCTGAATAGGCCATAAGTAATTTTACCCGAGGGAATGAAGGAAGCTAATACTTTACAGCATATGTGAGACAGGAGAAATAACCAGAGAGAAAAAATTGCTAGGTATGCGGGTACACCAATCTTAGTCAAATCTACATATAAGAAGCCTATTGTTTACTGCCAACTGTGACCCCCTGAGTACTATGACAGGAAACATATACTCCAGCCTAGTATCTGGAAGAAATACATCATGGATCCTATTTTGTTCAACACAGCATGCGTGCGCACAGTTGGTAAGCAAATGAAAGCAGACCCCTTTAGAAAGGTAATCAGGGAAATAGGTATGCTGCAGTACTACAAAATCCTAGTTATTTGGATAAATGTATGCATACAGACGCCTTGTGGAAATACAAAGAATCAGGATCCATTGTCCTAAGGCTTGGAAAAATGCCAGGCCATGCATGAAGTAAATAGGTGTAATTCCATAGCAGTTGTAAAGATAAGTTACCCAAGTCCTGTCCCTCGGGAAAAAAACAAAGGAAGCCCTGAACCCCACGCGTATCGACGCTACTCAAGCGTCTTCATCAGAGGAAAAATTGACACCCTACACGCTACACGCTACACTCTACACCCTACACAATACACGCTACTTGCTACACCCTACATGCTACACTCTACACGCTACACGCTACACCCTACACGGTACACGCTACTTGCTACACCCTACATGCTACACTACACGCTACACGCTACACGCTACACCCTACACCCTACACCCTACACGCTACACGCTACACCCTACACCCTACACGCTACAATCTACACGCTACACGCTACACACTATACGCTACACGCT
The DNA here is from genome assembly GCF_051348905.1 of Ranitomeya variabilis. Lineage (NCBI taxonomy): Eukaryota > Metazoa > Chordata > Amphibia > Anura > Dendrobatidae > Ranitomeya > Ranitomeya variabilis. The sequence goes on along the minus strand of NW_027507984.1, from coordinate 684,204 downwards.
AGACGCTACACTCTACACGCTACACGATACACGCTACACCCTACACGCTACATCCTACACTCTACACCCTACACCCTACACGCTACACGCTACACGCTACACCCTACACGCTACACCCTACACTCTACACCCTACACCCTACACGCTACACGCTACACGATACACCCTACACGCTGCACCCTACACTCTACACCCTACACGCTACACCCTACACGCTACACTCTACACGCTAAACGCTACAGCTTATACCCTACACTCTACACCGTACACCCTACATGCTACACTCTACACCCTACACCCTACACCCTACATGCTACACCCTACACTCTACACCCTACACGCTACACCCTATGCCCTGCACGCCACACACTAAACTCTACACGCTACACCCTACACCCTACACTGTACACCCTACACCCTACACGCTACACGCTACACTCTACACGCTACACCCTACACCCTACACCCTACACGCTATACGCTACACTCTACACCCTGCACGCTACACGCTACACCCTACACGCTACACTCTACACCCTACACGCTACACCCTACACTCTACACCCTACACCCTACACACTACAGGCTACTCGCTACACTCTACACCCTACACGCTACACTCTACACTCTACTCCCTACTCTCTACACGCTACACTCTATACCCTACACTCTACAACGCTACGCGCTACACGCTACACACTACACACTACACGCTACACTTTACACTCTACACGCTACACACTACACGCTACACGCTACACTCTACACCCTACACCCTACTCTACATGCTACACGCTACACGGTACATGATACACGCTACACCCTACACGCTACACGCTACACCCTACACGCTACACGCTACACTCCACACCCTACATGCTACACCCTACACCCTACTCCCTACACTCTACACGCTACACGCTACACCCTACACCCTACACTGTACACCCTACACCCTACATGCTACACTCTACACTCTGCTCCCTACTCTCTACACGCTACACTCTATACCCTACACTCTACACGCTACGCGCTACACGCTACACACTACACGCTACACCCTACACGCTACACTTTACACTCTACACGCTACACTCCACACTACACACTACACTCTACACCCTACACCCTACACCCTACTCTACATGCTACACGCTACACGCTACATGCTACACCCTACACGCTTCACCCTACACGCTACACGCTACACGCTACACTCTACACCCTACACTCTACACCCTACACGCTACACGCTACACGCTACACTCTACACGCTAAACGCTACAGCTTATACCCTACACTCTACACCGTACACCCTACACGCTACACTCTACACCCTGCACGCTACACCCTACACCCTACACCCTACATGCTACACCCTACACTCTACACCCTACACCCTACATGCTACACTCTACACCCTACACCCTACTCTACATGCTACACGCTACACGGTACATGATACACGCTACACCCTACACGCTACACGCTACACCCTACACGCTACACGCTACACGCTACAATCTACACCCTACACGCTACACCCTACACCCTACTCCCTACACTCTACACGCTACACGCTACACCCTACACCCTACACTGTACACCCTACACCCTGCACGCTACACTCTACACTCTGCTCCCTACTCTCTACACGCTACACTCTATACCCTACACTCTACACGCTACGCGCTACACGCTACACACTACACGCTACACCCTACACGCTACACTTTACACTCTACACGCTACACTCTACACTCTACACACTACACTCTACACCCTACACCCTACACCCTACTCTACATGCTACACGCTACACGCTACATGCTACACCCTACACGCTACACCCTACACCCTACACGCTACACGCTACACGCTACACTCTACACCCTACACTCTACACCCTACACGCTACACGCTACACGCTACACTCTACACGCTAAACGCTACAGCTTATACCCTACACTCTACACCGTACACCCTACACGCTACACTCTACACCCTACACGCTACACCCTACACCCTACATGCTACACCCTACACTCTACACCCTACACCCTACACGCTACACCCTACGCCCTGCACGCCACACACTACACTCTACACGCTACACCCTACACACTACACTCTACACGCTACACGCTACACGCTACACGCTACACTCTACACCCTACACGCTACACTACACACCCTACACACTACACTCTATACGCTACACGGTACACGCTACACGCTACGCCCTACACCCTACACGCTACATGTTACACTCTACACCCTACACGCTACACTCTACACCCTACACGCTACACCCTACACCCTACACGCTACACACTACACGCTACACTCTACACCCTACACGCTGCACTCTATACGCTACACGGTACACGCTACACCCTACACCCTACATGCTACACGCTACACCCTACACTGTACACCCTACACGCTACACTCTACACGCTACATGCTACACCCTACACTCTACACGCTATACGCTACACTCTACACACTGCACGCTACACGCTACACGCTACACCCTACACGCTACACTCTACACCCTACACGCTACACTCTACATGCTACACGCTACACGCTACATGCTACACGCTACACCCTACACGCTACACTCTACACCCTACACCCTACCCCCTACACGCTACACTCTTCACCCTACACGCTACACCCTACACTCTACACCCTACACCCTACACGCTACTCGCTACACTCTACACCCTACCCGCTACACTCTACACGCTACACGCTACACTCTACACTCTACACGCTACACGCTACACTCTACACCCTACACGCAACACGCTACACTCTACACCCTACACGCTACACTCTGCATGCTACACGCTACACCCTACACCCTACACGCTACACTCTACACGCTACACTCTACACCATACACGCTACACCCTACACTCTACACCCTACACCCTACACGCTATACCCGACACCCTACACCCTACATGCTTCACCCTACACGCTACACTCTACACTCTACACCCTACACGCTACATGCTACACTCTACACGCTACACTCTACACCCTACACTCTACATCCTACACCCTACACGCTATACGCTACACTCTACACCCTACACCCTACACTTTACACCCTACACGCTACACGCTACACTCTACACCCTACACCCTACACACGCTACACGCTACACCCTACACTCTACACGCTACATGCTACACTCTACACCCTACACGATACATGCTACACCCTACACGCTACAGCCTACACGCTACACGCTACACTCTACACCCTACAAGCTACACGCTACACGCTACACCCTACACTCTACACCCTACACCGTACACGCTACACGCTACACTCTACACGCTACACCCTTCACTCTACACCCTACACCCTACATGCTACACTCTACACCCTACACGGTACACCCTACAATCTACACGCTACATGCTACACTCTACACTCTACACCCTACACCCTACACGCTACATGCTACACTCTACACCCTACACGCTACACTCTACACCCTACACGCTACATGCTACACTCTACACCATACACCCTACACGCTACATGCTACACGCTACACTCTACACCCTACACGCTACACGCTAGGGTGTAGAGTGTAATATGTAGCGTGTAGTTTGTAGCGTTTAGCTTGTAGGGTGTAGCGTGTAGCATGTAGGGTGTAGAGTGTAGCGTGTAGCGTGTAGCATGTAGGGTGTAGGGTGTAGAGTGTAGAGTGTAGCGTGTAGGGTGTAGAGTGTAGGGTGTAGGATGTAGAGTGTAGGGTTTAGAGTGTAATGTGTAGCGTGTAGGGTGTAGCGTGTAGCATGTAGGGTGTAGGGTGTGGAGTGTAGGGTGTAGCGTGTAGGGTGTAGAGTGTAGCGTGTAGCGTGTAGGGTGTAGGGTGTAGAGTGTAGGGTGTAGCGTGTAGGGTGTAGAGTGTAGCGTGTAGGGTGTAGCGTGTAGCGTGCAGGGTGTAGAGTGTAGCGTATAGCGTGTAGGGTGTAGAGTGTAGGGTGTAGCGTGTAGGGTGTAGAGTGTAGGGTGTAGCGTGTAGGGTGTAGAGTGTAGCGTGTAGAGTGTAGGGTGTAGGGTGTAGGGTGTAGCGTGTAGGGTGTAGAGTGTAGTGTGTAGCGTGTAGGGTGTAGGGTGTAGGGTGTAGCGTGTAGTGTGTAGCGTGTAGCGTGTAGGGTGTAGCGTGTAGCATGTAGCGTGTAGCGTGTAGCATGTAGAGTGTAGGGTGTAGGGTGTAGGGTGTAGCATGTAGAGTGTAGGGTGTAGGGTGTAGCGTGTAGAGTGTAGGGTATAGAGTGTAGCGTCTAGGGTGTAGAGTGTAGCGTGTAGCGTGTAGGGTGTAGAGTGTAGCGTGTAGGGTGTAGAATATAGCGTGTAGAGAGTAGGGTGTAGGGTGTAGAGTGTAGGGTGTAGAGTGTAGGGTGTAGGGTGTAGAGTGTAACGTGTAGCGTGTAGGGTGTAGCGTGTAGCGTGTAGGGTGTAGGGTGTAGAGTGTAGGGTGTAGCGTGTAGGGTGTAGCGTGTAGCGTGTAGCGTGTAGGGTGTAGGGTGTAGAATGTAGGGTGTAGTGTGTAGGGTGTAGCGTGTATCGTGTAGCGTGTAGAGTGTTGCGTCTAGCGTATAGGGTGTAGCGTGTAGCGTGTAGATTGTAGCGTGTAGGGTGTAGGGTGTAGGGTGTAGCGTGTAGCGTGTAGGGTGTAGATTGTAGCGTGTAGCGTGTAGGGTGTAGGGTGTAGAGTGCAGAGTGTAGGGTGTAGAGTGTAACGTGTAGTGTGTAGGGTGTAGCGTGTAGCGTGTAGTGTGTAGCGTGTAGGGTGTAGGGTGTAGAGTGTAGCGTGTAGGGTGTAGCATGTAGCGTGTAGGGTGTAGGGTGTAGATTGTAGCGTGTAGGGTGAAGCATGCAGGGTGTAGGGTGTCGGGTATAGCGTGTAGGGTGTAGGGTGTAGAGTGTAGGGTGTAGCGTGTATGGTGTAGAGTGTAGCGTGTAGAGTGTAGCGTGTAGGGTGTAGCGTGTAGCGTGCAGAGTGTAGCGTGTAGGGTGTAGAGTGTAGCGTGTTGCGTGTAGGGTGTAGCGTGTAGGGTGTAGAGTATAGTGTGTAGCGTGTAGGGTGTAGGGTGTAGAGTGTAGGGTGTAGCGTGTAGGGTGTAGGGTGTAGATTGTAGCGTGTAGGGTGTAGGGTGTAGCGTGTAGCGTGTAGGGTGTAGGGTGTAGAGTGTAGCGTGTAGCGTGTAGGGTGTAGGGTGTAGAGTGTATAGTGTAGGGTGTAGAGTGTAGCGTGTAGAGTGTAGGGTGTAGAGTGTAGGTTGTAGAGTGTAACGTGTAGCGTGTATTGTGTAGCGTGTAGCATGTAGGATGTAGCGTGTAGCGTGTAGGGTGCAGGGTGTAGAGTGTAGCGTGTAGGGTGTAGAGTGTAGCGTGTAGCGTGCAGAGTATAGCGTGTAGGGTGTAGCGTGTAGTGTGCAGAGTGTAGCGTGTAGGGTGTAGAGTGTAGCGTGTTGCGTGTAGGGTGTAGAGTGTAGCGTGTAGGGTGTAGAGTGTAGCGTGTAGGGTGTAGCGTGTAGCGTGTAGCGTGCAGGGTGTAGAGTGTAGCGTATAGCGTGTAGGGTGTAGAGTGTAGGGTGTAGCATGTAGCGTGTAGAGTGTAGCGTGTAGGGTGTAGGGTGTAGCGTGTAGCGTTTACCGTGTAGCGTATAGAGTGCACCGTGTAGCGTATAGAGTGCAGCGTGTAGGGTGTAGGGTGTAGCGTGTAGGGTGTAGAGTGTAGCGTGTAGGGTGTAGAGTGTAACATGTAGCGTGTAGGGTGTAGGGCGTAGCGTGTAGCGTGTACCGTGTAGCGTGTACAGTGTAGTGTGTAGGGTGTAGAGTGTAGCGTGTAGGGTGTAGAGTGTAGCGTGTAGCGTGTAGCGTGTAGAGTGTAGCGTGTAGGGTGTAGCGTGTAGAGTGTAGTGTGTGGCGTGCAGGGCATAGGGTGTAGCGTGTAGCGTGTAGGGTGTAGGGTGTAGAGTGTAGGGTGTAGCATGTAGGGTGTAGGGTGTAGCGTGTAGAGTGTAGCGTGTAGGGTGTACGGTGTAGAGAGTATGGTATAAGCTGTAGCGTTTAGCGTGTAGAGTGTAGCGTGTAGCGTGTAGCGTGTAGCGTGTAGGGTGTAGAGTGTAGAGTGTGGAGTGTAGCGTGTAGGGTGTAGGGTGTAGCGTGTAGGGTGTAGCATGTAGCGTGTAGTGTGTAGCATGTAGAGTAGGGTGTAGGGTGTAGGGTGTAGAGTGTAGTGTGTAGAGTGTAGAGTGTAGCGTGTAGAGTGTAAAGTGTAGCGTGTAGGGTGTAGCGTGTAGTGTGTAGCGTGTAGCGCGTAGCGTGTAGAGTGTAGGGTATAGAGTGTAGCGTGTAGAGAGTAGGGAGCAGAGTGTAGAGTGTAGCGTGCAGAGTGTAGGGTGTACAGTGTAGGGTGTAGGGTGTAGCGTGTAGCGTGTAGAGTGTAGGGAGTAGGGTGTAGGGTGTAGCGTGTAGGGTGTAGAGTGTAGCGTGTAGCGTGTAGCGTGTAGGGTGTAGCGTGTAGCGTGTAGGGTGTAGCGTGTATCATGTACCGTGTAGCGTGTAGCATGTAGAGTAAGGTGTAGGGTGTAGAGTGTAGCGTGTAGGGTGTAGGGTGTAGAGTGTAGGGTGTAGCATGTAGGGTGTAGGGTGTAGGGTGTAGCGTGTAGGGTGTAGAGTGTAGCGTGTAGGGTGTACGGTGTAGAGTGTAGGGTATAAGCTGTAGCGTTTAGCGTGTAGAGTGTAGCGTGTAGCGTGTAGCGTGTAGGGTGTAGAGTGTAGGGTGTAGAGTGTAGCGTGTAGCGTGTAGGGTGTAGGGTGAAGCGTGTAGGGTGTAGCATGTAGCGTGTAGCGTGTAGCATGTAGAGTAGGGTGTAGGGTGTAGGGTGTAGAGTGTAGTGTGTAGAGTGTGGAGTGTAGCGTGTGGAGTGTAAAGTGTAGCGTGTAGGGTGTAGCGTGTAGTGTGTAGTGTGTAGCGCGTAGCGTGTAGAGTGTAGGGTATAGAGTGTAGCGTGTAGAGAGTAGGGAGCAGAGTGTAGAGTGTAGCGTGTAGGGTGTACAGTGTAGGGTGTAGGGTGTAGCGTGTAGCGTGTAGAGTGTAGGGAGAAGGGTGTAGGGTGTAGCATGTAGGGTGTGGAGTGTAGCGTGTAGCGTGTAGGGTGTAGCGTGTAGCGAGTAGGGTGTAGCGTGTATCATGTACCGTGTAGCGTGTAGCATGTAGAGTAGGGTGTAGGGTGTAGAGTGTAGCGTGTAGCGTGTAGTGTGTAGCGTGTAGAGTGTAAAGTGTAGCGTGTAGTGTGTAGTGTGTAGCGTGTAGCGCGTAGCGTGTAGAGTGTAGGGTATAGAGTGTAGCGTGTAGAGAGTAGGGAGTAGAGTGTAGAGTGTAGCGTGTAGGGTGTAGAGTGTAGCGAGTAGCGTGTAGTGTGTAGGGTGTAGGGTGTAGAGTGTAGGGTGTAGCGTGTAGGGTGTAGAGTGTAGCGTGTAGGGTGTAGCGTGTAGCGTGCAGGTGTAGAGTGTAGCGTATAGCGTGTAGGGTGTAGGGTGTAGAGTGTAGGGTGTAGCGTGTAGAGTGTAGCGTGTAGCGTGTAGGGTGTAGGGTGTACAGTGTAGGGTGTAGGGTGTAGCGTGTAGAGTGTAGTGTGTGGCGTGCAGGGCGTAGGGTGTAGCGTGTAGGGTGTAGGGTGTAGAGTGTAGGGTGTAGCATGTAGGGTGTAGGGTGTAGGGTGTAGCGTGTAGGGTGTAGAGTGTAGGGTGTACGGTGTAGAGTGTAGGGTATAAGCTGTAGCGTTTAGCGTGTAGAGTGTAACGTGTAGCGTGTAGGGTGTAGCGTGTAGGGTGTAGAGTGTAGGGTGTAGCGTGTAGGGTGTAGCGTGTAGGGTGTAGCGTGTAGCGTGTAGCGTGTAGCGTGTAGGTTGTAGGGTGTAGAGTGTAGGGTGTAGCGTGTAGGGTGTAGCGTGTAGCGTGTAGCGTGTAGAGTGTAGCGTCTAGCGTGTAGCGTATAGATTGTAGCGTGTAGGGTGTAGGGTGTAGGGTGTACCGTGTAGGGTGTAGCGTGTAGCGTGTAGCGTGTAGAGTGTAGCATGTAGGGTGTAGCAAGTAGCGTGTAGGGTGTAGAGTGTAGGGTGTACGGTGTAGAGTGTAGGGTATAAGCTGTAGCGTTTAGCGTGTAGAGTGTAACGTGTAGCGTGTAGGGTGTAGCGTGTAGGGTGTAGAGTGTAGGGTGTAGCGTGTAGGGTGTAGCGTGTAGCGTGTAGCGTGTAGGGTGTAGGGTGTAGCGTGTAGGGTGTAGCGTGTAGCGTGTAGCGTGTAGGTTGTAGGGTGTAGAGTGTAGGGTGTAGCGTGTAGCGTGTAGCGTGTAGAGTGTAGCGTCTAGCGTGTAGCGTATAGATTGTAGCGTGTAGGGTGTAGGGTGTAGGGTGTACCGTGTAGGGTGTAGCGTGTAGCGTGTAGCGTGTAGAGTGTAGCATGTAGGGTGTAGCAAGTAGCGTGTATTGTGTAGGGTGTAGAGTGTAGCATGTAGCGTGTAGAGTGTAGGGTGTAGCGTGTAGGGTGTAGAGTGTAGCGTGTAGAGTGTAGAGTGTAGCGTGTAGCGTGTAGGGTTTTTCCTCTGATGAAGACGCTTGAGTAGCGTCGATACGCGTGGGGTAAAGGGCTTCCTTTGTTTTTTTCCCGAGGGACAGGACTTGGGTAACTTATCTTTACAACTGCTATGGAATTACACCTATTTACTTCATGCATGGCCTGGCATTTTTCCAAGCCTTAGGACAATGGATCCTGATTCTTTGTATTTCCACAAGGCGTCTGTATGCATACATTTATCCAAATAACTAGGATTTTGTAGTACTGCAGCATATCTATTTCCCTGATTACCTTTCTATAGGGGTCTGCTTTCATTTGCTTACCAACTGTGCGCACGCATGCTGTGTTGAACAAAATAGGATCCATGATGTATTTCTTCCAGATACTAGGCTGGAGTATATGTTTCCTGTCATAGTACTCAGGGGGTCACAGTTGGCAGTAAACAATAGGCATCTTATATGTAGATTTGACTAAGATTGGTGTACCCGCATACCTAGCAATTTTTTCTCTCTGGTTATTTCTCCTGTCTCACATATGCTGTAAAGTATTAGCTTCCTTCATTCCCTCGGGTAAAATTACTTATGGCCTATTCAGCCATACTAGTGTTTTAAATGTTTTTAAATGTATGTTTTGCCTGGTTCTGTTTGTGGACTACTATTTTTGTACAATAAAATTGACTATTTAACGTGGATCCCATTGGTTTGCATATCCTTTTCTTTTTGTGTTTAGTGTGTAGCGTGTAACTTAACCCTACACGCTACACGCTACACGCTACACTCTACACCCTACACGCTACACCCTACACTCTACACCGTACACTCTACACGCTACACGCTACACTCTACACCCTACACGCTACACTCTACACCCTACACTCTATACGCTACACGCTACACCCTACACTCTACACGCTACACCCTACACTCTACACGCTACACCCTACACCCTACACGCTACACGCTATACTCTACACCCTACACGCTACACTCTACACGCTACACGCTACACTCTACACTCTACACGCTACACGCTACACTCTACACCCTACACGCAACACGCTACACTCTACACCCTACACGCTACACTCTGCACGCTACACGCTACACCCTACACGCTATACTCTGCACGCTACACGCTACACTCTACACCATACACGCTACACCCTACACTCTACACCCTACACCCTACACGCTATACCCGACACCCTACACCCTACATGCTTCACCCTACACGCTACACTCTACACTCTACACCCTACACCCTACACGCTACATGCTACACCCTACACGCTACAATCTACACACTACACCCTACACGCTACACGCTACACGCTACACCCTTCACCCTACACTCTACACCCTACACCCTACACGCTACACGCTACACCCTACACGCTACACGCTACACGCTACACCCTTCACCCTACACCCTACACCCTACTCTCTACATGCTATACTCTACACCCTACACGCTACACTCTACACCCTACACGCTACACGCTACACCCTACACGCTAAACGCTACAGCTTATACCCTACACTCTACACCGTACACCCTACACGCTACACTCTACACCCTACATGCTACACCCTACACCCTACACCCTACATGCTACACCCTACACTCTACAACCTACACCCTACACACTACACGCTACACTCTACACGCTACACGCTACACTCTACACCCTACACGCAACACCCTACACCCTACACCCTACACGCTACACGCTACACTCTACACGCTACACCCTACACCCTACACCCTACACGCTATACGCTACACTCTACACCCTGCACGCTACACGCTACACCCTACACGCTACACTCTACACCCTACACGCTACACCCTACACTCTACACCCTACACCCTACACACTACACGCTACTCGCTACACTCTACACCCTACACGCTACACTCTACACTCTACTCCCTACTCTCTACACGCTACACTCTATACCCTACACTCTACAACGCTACGCGCTACACGCTACACACTACACACTACACGCTACACTTTACACTCTACACGCTACACACTACACGCTACACGCTACACTCTACACCCTACACCCTACTCTACATGCTACACGCTACACGGTACATGATACACGCTACACCCTACACGCTACACGCTACACCCTACACGCTACACGCTACACTCCACACCCTACATGCTACACCCTACACCCTACTCCCTACACTCTACACGCTACACGCTACACCCTACACCCTACACTGTACACCCTACACCCTACATGCTACACTCTACACTCTGCTCCCTACTCTCTACACGCTACACTCTATACCCTACACTCTACACGCTACGCGCTACACGCTACACACTACACGCTACACCCTACACGCTACACTTTACACTCTACACGCTACACTCCACACTACACACTACACTCTACACCCTACACCCTACACCCTACTCTACATGCTACACGCTACACGCTACATGCTACACCCTACACGCTTCACCCTACACGCTACACGCTACACGCTACACTCTACACCCTACACTCTACACCCTACACGCTACACGCTACACGCTACACTCTACACGCTAAACGCTACAGCTTATACCCTACACTCTACACCGTACACCCTACACGCTACACTCTACACCCTGCACGCTACACCCTACACCCTACACCCTACATGCTACACCCTACACTCTACACCCTACACCCTACATGCTACACTCTACACCCTACACCCTACTCTACATGCTACACGCTACACGGTACATGATACACGCTACACCCTACACGCTACACGCTACACCCTACACGCTACACGCTACACGCTACAATCTACACCCTACACGCTACACCCTACACCCTACTCCCTACACTCTACACGCTACATGCTACACCCTACACCCTACACTGTACACCCTACACCCTGCACGCTACACTCTACACTCTGCTCCCTACTCTCTACACGCTACACTCTATACCCTACACTCTACACGCTACGCGCTACACGCTACACACTACACGCTACACCCTACACGCTACACTTTACACTCTACACGCTACACTCTACACTCTACACACTACACTCTACACCCTACACCCTACACCCTACTCTACATGCTACACGCTACACGCTACATGCTACACCCTACACGCTACACCCTACACCCTACACGCTACACGCTACACGCTACACTCTACACCCTACACTCTACACCCTACACGCTACACGCTACACGCTACACGCTACACTCTACACGCTAAACGCTACAGCTTATACCCTACACTCTACACCGTACACCCTACACGCTACACTCTACACCCTACACGCTACACCCTACACCCTACATGCTACACCCTACACTCTACACCCTACACCCTACACGCTACACCCTACGCCCTGCACGCCACACACTACACTCTACACGCTACACCCTACACACTACACTCTACACGCTACACGCTACACGCTACACGCTACACTCTACACCCTACACGCTACACTACACACCCTACACACTACACTCTATACGCTACACGGTACACGCTACACGCTACGCCCTACACCCTACACGCTACATGTTACACTCTACACCCTACACGCTACACTCTACACCCTACACGCTACACCCTACACCCTACACGCTACACACTACACGCTACACTCTACACCCTACACGCTGCACTCTATACGCTACACGGTACACGCTACACCCTACACCCTACATGCTACACGCTACACCCTACACTGTACACCCTACACCCTACACGCTACACTCTACACGCTACATGCTACACCCTACACTCTACACGCTATACGCTACACTCTACACACTGCACGCTACACGCTACACGCTACACCCTACACGCTACACTCTACACCCTACACGCTACACTCTACATGCTACACGCTACACGCTACATGCTACACGCTACACCCTACACGCTACACTCTACACCCTACACCCTACCCCCTACACGCTACACTCTTCACCCTACACGCTACACCCTACACTCTACACCCTACACCCTACACGCTACTCGCTACACTCTACACCCTACCCGCTACACTCTACACGCTACACGCTACACTCTACACTCTACACGCTACACGCTACACTCTACACCCTACACGCAACACGCTACACTCTACACCCTACACGCTACACTCTGCATGCTACACGCTACACCCTACACCCTACACGCTACACTCTACACGCTACACGCTACACTCTACACCATACACGCTACACCCTACACTCTACACCCTACACCCTACACGCTATACCCGACACCCTACACCCTACATGCTTCACCCTACACGCTACACTCTACACTCTACACCCTACACGCTACATGCTACACTCTACACGCTACACTCTACACCCTACACTCTACATCCTACACCCTACACGCTATACGCTACACTCTACACCCTACACCCTACACTTTACACCCTACACGCTACACGCTACACTCTACACCCTACACCCTACACACGCTACACGCTACACCCTACACTCTACACGCTACATGCTACACTCTACACCCTACACGATACATGCTACACCCTACACGCTACAGCCTACACGCTACACGCTACACTCTACACCCTACAAGCTACACGCTACACGCTACACCCTACACTCTACACCCTACACCGTACACGCTACACGCTACACTCTACACGCTACACCCTTCACTCTACACCCTACACCCTACATGCTACACTCTACACCCTACACGGTACACCCTACAATCTACACGCTACATGCTACACTCTACACTCTACACCCTACACCCTACACGCTACATGCTACACTCTACACCCTACACGCTACACTCTACACCCTACACGCTACATGCTACACTCTACACCATACACCCTACACGCTACATGCTACACGCTACACTCTACACCCTACACGCTACACGCTAGGGTGTAGAGTGTAATATGTAGCGTGTAGTTTGTAGCGTTTAGCTTGTAGGGTGTAGCGTGTAGCATGTAGGGTGTAGAGTGTAGCGTGTAGCGTGTAGCATGTAGGGTGTAGGGTGTAGAGTGTAGAGTGTAGCGTGTAGGGTGTAGAGTGTAGGGTGTAGGATGTAGAGTGTAGGGTTTAGAGTGTAATGTGTAGCGTGTAGGGTGTAGCGTGTAGCATGTAGGGTGTAGGGTGTGGAGTGTAGGGTGTAGCGTGTAGGGTGTAGAGTGTAGCGTGTAGCGTGTAGGGTGTAGGGTGTAGAGTGTAGGGTGTAGCGTGTAGGGTGTAGAGTGTAGCGTGTAGGGTGTAGCGTGTAGCGTGCAGGGTGTAGAGTGTAGCGTATAGCGTGTAGGGTGTAGAGTGTAGGGTGTAGCGTGTAGGGTGTAGAGTGTAGGGTGTAGCGTGTAGGGTGTAGAGTGTAGCGTGTAGAGTGTAGGGTGTAGGGTGTAGGGTGTAGCGTGTAGGGTGTAGAGTGTAGTGTGTAGCGTGTAGGGTGTAGGGTGTAGGGTGTAGCGTGTAGTGTGTAGCGTGTAGCGTGTAGGGTGTAGCGTGTAGCATGTAGCGTGTAGCGTGTAGCATGTAGAGTGTAGGGTGTAGGGTGTAGGGTGTAGCATGTAGAGTGTAGGGTGTAGGGTGTAGCGTGTAGAGTGTAGGGTATAGAGTGTAGCGTCTAGGGTGTAGAGTGTAGCGTGTAGCGTGTAGGGTGTAGAGTGTAGCGTGTAGGGTGTAGAATATAGCGTGTAGAGAGTAGGGTGTAGGGTGTAGAGTGTAGGGTGTAGAGTGTAGGGTGTAGGGTGTAGAGTGTAACGTGTAGCGTGTAGGGTGTAGCGTGTAGCGTGTAGGGTGTAGGGTGTAGAGTGTAGGGTGTAGCGTGTAGGGTGTAGCGTGTAGCGTGTAGCGTGTAGGGTGTAGGGTGTAGAATGTAGGGTGTAGTGTGTAGGGTGTAGCGTGTATCGTGTAGCGTGTAGAGTGTTGCGTCTAGCGTATAGGGTGTAGCGTGTAGCGTGTAGATTGTAGCGTGTAGGGTGTAGGGTGTAGGGTGTAGCGTGTAGCGTGTAGGGTGTAGATTGTAGCGTGTAGCGTGTAGGGTGTAGGGTGTAGAGTGCAGAGTGTAGGGTGTAGAGTGTAACGTGTAGTGTGTAGGGTGTAGCGTGTAGCGTGTAGTGTGTAGCGTGTAGGGTGTAGGGTGTAGAGTGTAGCGTGTAGGGTGTAGCATGTAGCGTGTAGGGTGTAGGGTGTAGATTGTAGCGTGTAGGGTGAAGCATGCAGGGTGTAGGGTGTCGGGTATAGCGTGTAGGGTGTAGGGTGTAGAGTGTAGGGTGTAGCGTGTATGGTGTAGAGTGTAGCGTGTAGAGTGTAGCGTGTAGGGTGTAGCGTGTAGCGTGCAGAGTGTAGCGTGTAGGGTGTAGAGTGTAGCGTGTTGCGTGTAGGGTGTAGCGTGTAGGGTGTAGAGTATAGTGTGTAGCGTGTAGGGTGTAGGGTGTAGAGTGTAGGGTGTAGCGTGTAGGGTGTAGGGTGTAGATTGTAGCGTGTAGGGTGTAGGGTGTAGCGTGTAGCGTGTAGGGTGTAGGGTGTAGAGTGTAGCGTGTAGCGTGTAGGGTGTAGGGTGTAGAGTGTATAGTGTAGGGTGTAGAGTGTAGCGTGTAGAGTGTAGGGTGTAGAGTGTAGGTTGTAGAGTGTAACGTGTAGCGTGTATTGTGTAGCGTGTAGCATGTAGGATGTAGCGTGTAGCGTGTAGGGTGCAGGGTGTAGAGTGTAGCGTGTAGGGTGTAGAGTGTAGCGTGTAGCGTGCAGAGTATAGCGTGTAGGGTGTAGCGTGTAGTGTGCAGAGTGTAGCGTGTAGGGTGTAGAGTGTAGCGTGTTGCGTGTAGGGTGTAGAGTGTAGCGTGTAGGGTGTAGAGTGTAGCGTGTAGGGTGTAGCGTGTAGCGTGTAGCGTGCAGGGTGTAGAGTGTAGCGTATAGCGTGTAGGGTGTAGAGTGTAGGGTGTAGCATGTAGCGTGTAGAGTGTAGCGTGTAGGGTGTAGGGTGTAGCGTGTAGCGTTTACCGTGTAGCGTATAGAGTGCACCGTGTAGCGTATAGAGTGCAGCGTGTAGGGTGTAGGGTGTAGCGTGTAGGGTGTAGAGTGTAGCGTGTAGGGTGTAGAGTGTAACATGTAGCGTGTAGGGTGTAGGGCGTAGCGTGTAGCGTGTACCGTGTAGCGTGTACAGTGTAGTGTGTAGGGTGTAGAGTGTAGCGTGTAGGGTGTAGAGTGTAGCGTGTAGCGTGTAGCGTGTAGAGTGTAGCGTGTAGGGTGTAGCGTGTAGAGTGTAGTGTGTGGCGTGCAGGGCATAGGGTGTAGCGTGTAGCGTGTAGGGTGTAGGGTGTAGAGTGTAGGGTGTAGCATGTAGGGTGTAGGGTGTAGCGTGTAGAGTGTAGCGTGTAGGGTGTATTTGGGCCATGGTTATTTGCGCTTTCTCCTTCAGCACTGAGTCACTTTATTTATATATCGGCACTTGCACTGTTGCAGTGTGCTCTTGTTGGTTTATGGTTGTATATGTGATGGTATGTACCATCTTTATTCAATTTTTTTGTTTTGTTCATTCTTTGTATTTACTGTTCAAACATTATTAATGCGTATACACGAATTTTATTAATATCTTTTGGTGGCTGCCCCCATGATAGGGTCCTGTCTATTTTTCTAGCAAGGCAGATTCTGTCTAAAATACCTGTTATACATCTCTTCTCCGTTGTGGATCTGGTCGGTTCGCGTGCGTGCTGCCGCTCTGGGGGTGTGTTTTGGTAGTGGTGCGACGTGCCGGCTGTGGGCGGTTCGCTGGGCGGGGCTTCTTTCCGCGAACGGCCGAGTGGTTGGTTGCTCTGGTCCGGCGCGCCGCCCATCGCCGGGGACGTGTGTACCTCTCTCCTGTCCCCCCCTGTAGCGTCAGCGTCGCGCGCGACGTGACTAGGTCTACAAGCGGTTAGCTTGGACTACATATCCCGGCATTCCTCGGTACTATTATCATGTGATTAATCACCGCGCGGAAACTGTGTATTATTGGTCTTCCCCAGTATATAAGGTGCCACTTTGTAACATGATGCCACTCCCCCTGACGAAGGCACGCCGCCGAAACGCGCGTTGGGGCAGTGGCACCATCCTCTGAATATCTCTGGTAATGTAATCTTTTACTATCTGTTATATTTGTTCACTGCTGTGCTGCCAATTGGTTTTGTGTTGATCGTGTTAAGACTTAGTTATACTGGTTGCAATTATCTTGATACTACGGTTACAATAGCACGAATTCTATTCCTAGTATTGTTTGTCTTATTACCGATCACACTATTATATACAGCATTGCAGTGTAGTTACTACATTTCCTTGTTCCAGATAGATACTCTGAGCGGTGCCACGTATGTTCATTTTGTTGGCTCACCATTTGAACACACATGTGGCAACTAGGTGTTTTCTTTTATATATGCTTTGTGTTTCTGAGGGATTTGTTTTCCCTAATGTTTGGTTTTTTCAATAAAAATTACAATTTTATTGGTTCTGTATACGCATTTCTTTTATATGATTATTAGTCTATAGCGTTGAACATACGTACTTTCCATGATTAAGGACATAATATACAACTACCAGTTATAGTTATACAATTTAATATTGATATGTCCAACCTGCTTAAGGTAACACTTTGACTCTTTATGTAGGGTGTACGGTGTAGAGAGTATGGTATAAGCTGTAGCGTTTAGCGTGTAGAGTGTAGCGTGTAGCGTGTAGCGTGTAGCGTGTAGGGTGTAGAGTGTAGAGTGTGGAGTGTAGCGTGTAGGGTGTAGGGTGTAGCGTGTAGGGTGTAGCATGTAGCGTGTAGTGTGTAGCATGTAGAGTAGGGTGTAGGGTGTAGGGTGTAGAGTGTAGTGTGTAGAGTGTAGAGTGTAGCGTGTAGAGTGTAAAGTGTAGCGTGTAGGGTGTAGCGTGTAGTGTGTAGCGTGTAGCGCGTAGCGTGTAGAGTGTAGGGTATAGAGTGTAGCGTGTAGAGAGTAGGGAGCAGAGTGTAGAGTGTAGCGTGCAGAGTGTAGGGTGTACAGTGTAGGGTGTAGGGTGTAGCGTGTAGCGTGTAGAGTGTAGGGAGTAGGGTGTAGGGTGTAGCGTGTAGGGTGTAGAGTGTAGCGTGTAGCGTGTAGCGTGTAGGGTGTAGCGTGTAGCGTGTAGGGTGTAGCGTGTATCATGTACCGTGTAGCATGTAGCATGTAGAGTAAGGTGTAGGGTGTAGAGTGTAGCGTGTAGGGTGTAGGGTGTAGAGTGTAGGGTGTAGCATGTAGGGTGTAGGGTGTAGGGTGTAGCGTGTAGGGTGTAGAGTGTAGCGTGTAGGGTGTACGGTGTAGAGTGTAGGGTATAAGCTGTAGCGTTTAGCGTGTAGAGTGTAGCGTGTAGCGTGTAGCGTGTAGGGTGTAGAGTGTAGGGTGTAGAGTGTAGCGTGTAGCGTGTAGGGTGTAGGGTGAAGCGTGTAGGGTGTAGCATGTAGCGTGTAGCGTGTAGCATGTAGAGTAGGGTGTAGGGTGTAGGGTGTAGAGTGTAGTGTGTAGAGTGTGGAGTGTAGCGTGTAGAGTGTAAAGTGTAGCGTGTAGGGTGTAGCGTGTAGTGTGTAGTGTGTAGCGCGTAGCGTGTAGAGTGTAGGGTATAGAGTGTAGCGTGTAGAGAGTAGGGAGCAGAGTGTAGAGTGTAGCGTGTAGGGTGTAGGGTGTAGCGTGTAGCGTGTAGAGTGTAGGGAGAAGGGTGTAGGGTGTAGCATGTAGGGTGTGGAGTGTAGCGTGTAGCGTGTAGGGTGTAGCGTGTAGCGAGTAGGGTGTAGCGTGTATCATGTACCGTGTAGCGTGTAGCATGTAGAGTAGGGTGTAGGGTGTAGAGTGTAGCGTGTAGCGTGTAGTGTGTAGCGTGTAGAGTGTAAAGTGTAGCGTGTAGTGTGTAGTGTGTAGCGTGTAGCGCGTAGCGTGTAGAGTGTAGGGTATAGAGTGTAGCGTGTAGAGAGTAGGGAGTAGAGTGTAGAGTGTAGCGTGTAGGGTGTAGAGTGTAGCGAGTAGCGTGTAGTGTGTAGGGTGTAGGGTGTAGAGTGTAGGGTGTAGCGTGTAGGGTGTAGAGTGTAGCGTGTAGGGTGTAGCGTGTAGCGTGCAGGTGTAGAGTGTAGCGTATAGCGTGTAGGGTGTAGGGTGTAGAGTGTAGGGTGTAGCGTGTAGAGTGTAGCGTGTAGCGTGTAGGGTGTAGGGTGTACAGTGTAGGGTGTAGGGTGTAGCGTGTAGAGTGTAGTGTGTGGCGTGCAGGGCGTAGGGTGTAGCGTGTAGGGTGTAGGGTGTAGAGTGTAGGGTGTAGCATGTAGGGTGTAGGGTGTAGGGTGTAGCGTGTAGGGTGTAGAGTGTAGGGTGTACGGTGTAGAGTGTAGGGTATAAGCTGTAGCGTTTAGCGTGTAGAGTGTAACGTGTAGCGTGTAGGGTGTAGCGTGTAGGGTGTAGAGTGTAGGGTGTAGCGTGTAGGGTGTAGCGTGTAGGGTGTAGCGTGTAGCGTGTAGCGTGTAGCGTGTAGGTTGTAGGGTGTAGAGTGTAGGGTGTAGCGTGTAGGGTGTAGCGTGTAGCGTGTAGCGTGTAGAGTGTAGCGTCTAGCGTGTAGCGTATAGATTGTAGCGTGTAGGGTGTAGGGTGTAGGGTGTACCGTGTAGGGTGTAGCGTGTAGCGTGTAGCGTGTAGAGTGTAGCATGTAGGGTGTAGCAAGTAGCGTGTAGGGTGTAGAGTGTAGGGTGTACGGTGTAGAGTGTAGGGTATAAGCTGTAGCGTTTAGCGTGTAGAGTGTAACGTGTAGCGTGTAGGGTGTAGCGTGTAGGGTGTAGAGTGTAGGGTGTAGCGTGTAGGGTGTAGCGTGTAGCGTGTAGCGTGTAGGGTGTAGGGTGTAGCGTGTAGGGTGTAGCGTGTAGCGTGTAGCGTGTAGCGTGTAGAGTGTAGCATGTAGGGTGTAGCAAGTAGCGTGTATTGTGTAGGGTGTAGAGTGTAGCATGTAGCGTGTAGAGTGTAGGGTGTAGCGTGTAGGGTGTAGAGTGTAGCGTGTAGAGTGTAGAGTGTAGCGTGTAGCGTGTAGGGTTTTTCCTCTGATGAAGACGCTTGAGTAGCGTCGATACGCGTGGGGTAAAGGGCTTCCTTTGTTTTTTTCCCGAGGGACAGGACTTGGGTAACTTATCTTTACAACTGCTATGGAATTACACCTATTTACTTCATGCATGGCCTGGCATTTTTCCAAGCCTTAGGACAATGGATCCTGATTCTTTGTATTTCCACAAGGCGTCTGTATGCATACATTTATCCAAATAACTAGGATTTTGTAGTACTGCAGCATATCTATTTCCCTGATTACCTTTCTATAGGGGTCTGCTTTCATTTGCTTACCAACTGTGCGCACGCATGCTGTGTTGAACAAAATAGGATCCATGATGTATTTCTTCCAGATACTAGGCTGGAGTATATGTTTCCTGTCATAGTACTCAGGGGGTCACAGTTGGCAGTAAACAATAGGCATCTTATATGTAGATTTGACTAAGATTGGTGTACCCGCATACCTAGCAATTTTTTCTCTCTGGTTATTTCTCCTGTCTCACATATGCTGTAAAGTATTAGCTTCCTTCATTCCCTCGGGTAAAATTACTTATGGCCTATTCAGCCATACTAGTGTTTTAAATGTTTTTAAATGTATGTTTTGCCTGGTTCTGTTTGTGGACTACTATTTTTGTACAATAAAATTGACTATTTAACGTGGATCCCATTGGTTTGCATATCCTTTTCTTTTTGTGTTTAGTGTGTAGCGTGTAACTTAACCCTACACGCTACACGCTAC
Source organism: Ranitomeya variabilis (assembly GCF_051348905.1). Taxonomy (NCBI): domain Eukaryota; kingdom Metazoa; phylum Chordata; class Amphibia; order Anura; family Dendrobatidae; genus Ranitomeya; species Ranitomeya variabilis. The sequence continues at coordinate 663,769 of NW_027507984.1, read as the reverse complement.
ACGCTACACTCTACACCCTACACGCTACACCCTACACTCTACACCGTACACTCTACACGCTACACGCTACACTCTACACCCTACACGCTACACTCTACACCCTACACTCTATACGCTACACGCTACACCCTACACTCTACACGCTACACCCTACACTCTACACGCTACACCCTACACCCTACACGCTACACGCTATACTCTACACCCTACACGCTACACTCTACACGCTACACGCTACACTCTACACTCTACACGCTACACGCTACACTCTACACCCTACACGCAACACGCTACACTCTACACCCTACACGCTACACTCTGCACGCTACACGCTACACCCTACACGCTATACTCTGCACGCTACACGCTACACTCTACACCATACACGCTACACCCTACACTCTACACCCTACACCCTACACGCTATACCCGACACCCTACACCCTACATGCTTCACCCTACACGCTACACTCTACACTCTACACCCTACACCCTACACGCTACATGCTACACCCTACACGCTACAATCTACACACTACACCCTACACGCTACACGCTACACGCTACACCCTTCACCCTACACTCTACACCCTACACCCTACACGCTACACGCTACACCCTACACGCTACACGCTACACGCTACACCCTTCACCCTACACCCTACACCCTACTCTCTACATGCTATACTCTACACCCTACACGCTACACTCTACACCCTACACGCTACACGCTACACCCTACACGCTAAACGCTACAGCTTATACCCTACACTCTACACCGTACACCCTACACGCTACACTCTACACCCTACATGCTACACCCTACACCCTACACCCTACATGCTACACCCTACACTCTACAACCTACACCCTACACACTACACGCTACACTCTACACGCTACACTCTACACCCTACACGCAACACCCTACACCCTACACCCTACAAACTACACGCTACACCCTACACCCTACACCCGACACGCTACACCCTACACGCTACACTCTACACGCTACACTCTACACCCTACACGCTACACTCTACACCCTACACTCTACACGCTACATGCTACACTCTACATTCTACACAATACACTCTACACGCTACACTCTACACCCTACACGCTACACTCTACACTCTACACCCTACTCTCTACACGCTACACTCTATACCCTACACTCTACACGCTACACCCTACACCCTACACTCTACATGCTACACCCTACACCCTACACCCTACACTCTACATGCTACACGCTACACGATACATGCTACACGCTACACCCTACACGCTACACGCTACACTCTACACACTACACGCTACACCCTACAGCCTACACCCTACACGCTACACGCTACACTCTACACCCTACACGCTACACCCTACACCCTACACGCTACACGCTACACGCTACACTCTACACCCTACACGCTACACCCTACACTCTACACCCTACACGCTACACCCTACACTCTACACGCTACACGCTACACGCTACACTCTACACGCTACACGCTACACTCTACACTCTACACCCTACACGCTACACCCTACACTCTACACGCTACACGCTACACGCTACACTCTACACGCTACACGCTACACTCTACACCCTACACGCAACACGCTACACTCTACACCCTACACGCTACACTCTGCATTCTACACGCTACACCCTACACCCTGCACGCTACACTCTGCACGCTACACGCTACACTCTACACTCTACACCCTACACCCTACACGCTACACGCTATACTCTACACCCTACACGCTACACTCTACACGCTACATGCTACACGCTACACTCTACACGCTACACGTTACACTCTACACCCTACACGCAACACGCTACACTCTACACCCTACACGCTACACTCTGCATTCTACACGCTACACCCTACACCATACACGCTACACCCTACACTCTACACCCTACACTCTACACGCTACACTCTACACCCTACACTCTACACTCTACACCCTACACCCTACACGCTACACGCTACACTCTACACCCTGCACCCTACACGCTACACGCTCCACCCTACACCCTACACGCTACAATCTACACCCTACACCCTACACGCTACACGCTACACCCTACACTCTACACCCTACACCCTACACGCTACACACAATACTCTACACCCTACACGCTACACCCTACACGCAACACGCTACACTCTACACCCTACACGCTACACTCTGCACGCTACACGCTACACCCTACACGCTACACACTACACGCTACACTCTACACCATACACGCTACACCCTACACTCTACACCCTACACCCTACACGCTATACCCGACAACCTACACCCTGCATGCTTCACACTACACGCTACACTCTACACTATACACCCTACACCCTACACGCTACATGCTACACCCTACACGCTACACTCTACACCCTACACCCTACACGCTACACACTACACGCTACACGCTACACCCTACACGCTACACGCTACACCCTACACGTTACACTCTACACCCTGCACCCTACACGCTACACGCTACACGCTACACCCTACACACTACACGTTACACTCTACACCCTACACTCTACAACCTACACTCTACACGCTACACTCTACACCCTACACTCTGCACTCTACACCCTACACCCTACACGCTACACGCTACAATCTACACCCTACACGCTACACCCTACACCCTACACCCTACACGCTACACGCTACACGCTACACTCTACACCCTACACGCTACATCCTACACCCTACACGCTACACCCTACACTCTACACGCTACACGCTACACGCTACACTTTACACGCTACACGGTACACTCTACACTCTACACCCTACACCCTACACGAAATACTCTACACCCTACACGCTACACTCTACACGCTACACGCTACACGCTACACTCTACACGCTACACGCTACACTCTACACCCTACACGCAACACGCTACACTCTACACCCTACACGCTACACTCTACACGCTACACGCTACACTCTGCACTCTACACGCTACACGCTACACTCTACACCCTACACGCAACACGCTACACTCTACACCCTACACGCTACACTCTGCACGCTACACGCTACACCCTACACGCTATACTCTGCACGCTACATGCTACACTCTACACCATACACGCTACACCCTACACTCTACACCCTACACCCTACACGCTATACCCGACACCCTACACCCTACATGCTTCACCCTACACGCTACACTCTACACTCTACACCCTACACCCTACACGCTACATGCTACACCCTACACACTACAATCTACAACCTACACCCTACACGCTACACGCTACAGGCTACACCCTTCACCCTACACTCTACACCCTACACCCTACACGCTACACGCTACACCCTACACCCTACACGTTACACTCTACACCCTACACCCTACTCTCTACATGCTATACTCTACACCCTACACTCTACACCCTACACCCTACACGCTACACGCTATACCCTACACTCTACACCGTACACCCTACACGCTACACTCTACACCCTACATGCTACACCCTACACCCTACACCCTACATGCTACACCCTACACTCTAGAACCTACACCCTACACACTACACGCTACACCCTACACCCTACACGCTACACTCTACACGCTACACGCTACACTCTACATTCTACACGCAACACCCTACACCCTACACCCTACAAACTACACGCTACACCCTACACCCTACACCCGACACGCTACACCCTACACGCTACACTCTACACGCTACACTCTACACCCTACACGCTACACTCTACACCCTACACTCTACACGCTACATGCTACACTCTACATTCTACACAATACACTCTACACGCTACACTCTACACCCTACACGCTACACTCTACACTCTACACCCTACTCTCTACACGCTACACTCTATACCCTACACTCTACACGCTACACCCTACAACCTACACTCTACATGCTACATGCTACACTCTACATGTGTAGCGTGTAGCGTGCAGAGTGTAGCGTGTAGGGTGTAGAGTGTAGCGTGTTGCGTGTAGTGTGTAGCGTGTAGGGTGTAGCGTGTAGAGTGTAGGGTGTAGGGTGTAGATTGTAGCGTGTAGGGTGTAGGGTGTAGAGTGTAGGGTGTAGCGTGTAGCGTGTAGGGTGTAGGGTGTAGATTGTAGCGTGTAGGGTGTAGGGTGTAGCGTGTAGCGTGTAGGGTGCAGGGTGTAGAGTGTAGCGTGTAGCGTGTAGGGTGTAGGGTGTAGAGTGTAGAGTGTAGGGTGTAGAGTGTAGCGTGTAGAGTGTAGGGTGTAGAGTGTAGGGTGTAGCGTGTATGGTGTAGGGTGTAGCGTGTAGAATGCAGAGTGTAGCGTGTAGGGTGTAGAGTGTAGCGTGTTGCGTGTAGGGTGTAGAGTGTAACGTGTAGCGTGTAGAGTGTAGCGTGTAGAGTGTAGCGTGTAGAGTGTAGCGTGTAGGGTGTAGAGTATAGCGTGTAGCGTGTAGGGTGTAGGGTGTAGAGTGTAGAGTGTAGCGTGTAGCGTGCAGAGTGTAGCGTGCAGGGTGTAGGGTGTAGCGTGTAGAATGCAGAGTGTAGCGTGTAGGGTGTAGAGTGTAGCGTGTTGCGTGTAGGGTGTAGAGTGTAGCGTGTAGCGTGTAGAGTGTAGCGTGTAGCGTGAAGCATGTAGAGTGTAGCGTGTAGGGTGTAGAGTATAGCGTGTAGCGTGTAGGGTGTAGGGTGTAGAGTGTAGAGTGTAGCGTGTAGCGTGTAGAGTGTAGCGTGTAGGGTGTCACTTTTTCCTCTGATGAAGACGCTTGAGTAGCGTCGATACGCGTGGGGTAAAGGGCTTCCTTTGTTTTTTTCCCGAGGGACAGGACTTGGGTAACTTATCTTTACAACTGCTATGGAATTACACCTATTTACTTCATGCATGGCCTGGCATTTTTCCAAGCCTTAGGACAATGGATCCTGATTCTTTGTATTTCCACAAGGCGTCTGTATGCATACATTTATCCAAATAACTAGGATTTTGTAGTACTGCAGCATATCTATTTCCCTGATTACCTTTCTATAGGGGTCTGCTTTCATTTGCTTACCAACTGTGCGCACGCATGCTGTGTTGAACAAAATAGGATCCATGATGTATTTCTTCCAGATACTAGGCTGGAGTATATGTTTCCTGTCATAGTACTCAGGGGGTCACAGTTGGCAGTAAACAATAGGCTTCTTATATGTAGATTTGACTAAGATTGGTGTACCCGCATACCTAGCAATTTTTTCTCTCTGGTTATTTCTCCTGTCTCACATATGCTGTAAAGTATTAGCTTCCTTCATTCCCTCAGGTAAAATTACTTATGGCCTATTCAGCCATACTAGTGTTTTAAATGTTTTTAAATGTATGTTTTGCCTGGTTCTGTTTGTGGATTACTATTTTTGTACAATAAAATTGACTATTTAACGTGGATCCCATTGGTTTGCATATCCTTTTCTTTTTGTGTTTAGTGTGTAGCGTGTAACTTAACCCTACACGCTACACACTACACGCTACACTCTACACCCTACACGCTACACCCTACACTCTACACCGTACACTCTACACGCTACACGCTACACTCTACACCCTACACCCTACACGCTACACGCTACACTCTACACCCTACACTCTATACGCTACACGCTACACCCTACACTCTACACGCTACACGCTACACTCTACACGCTACACGCTACATGCTACACTCTACACTCTACACCCTACACCCTACACGCTACACGCTATACTCTACACCCTACACGCTACACTCTACACGCTACACGCTACACTCTACACTCTACACGCTACACGCTACACTCTACACCCTACACGCAACACGCTACACTCTACACCCTACACGCTACACTCTGCACGCTACACGCTACACCCTACACGCTATACTCTGCACGCTACACGCTACACTCTACACCATACACGCTACACCCTACACTCTACACCCTACACCCTACACGCTATACCCGACACCCTACACCCTACATGCTTCACCCTACACGCTACACTCTACACTCTACACCCTACACCCTACACGCTACATGCTACACCCTACACGCTACAATCTACACACTACACCCTACACGCTACACGCTACACCCTTCACCCTACACTCTACACCCTACACCCTACACGCTACACGCTACACGCTACACCCTACACGCTACACGCTACACGCTACACCCTTCACCCTACACCCTACACCCTACTCTTTACATGCTATACTCTACACCCTACACGCTACACTCTACACCCTACACGCTACACGCTACACCCTACACGCTAAACGCTACAGCTTATACCCTACACTCTACACCGTACACCCTACACGCTACACTCTACACCCTACATGCTACACCCTACACCCTACATGCTACACCCTACACTCTACAACCTACACCCTACACACTACACGCTACACCCTACACCCTACACGCTACACTCTACACGCTACACGCTACACTCTACACCCTACACGCAACACCCTACACCCTACACCCTACAAACTACACGCTACACCCTACACCCTACACCCGACACGCTACACCCTACACGCTACACTCTACACGCTACACTCTACACCCTACACGCTACACTCTACACCCTACACTCTACACGCTACATGCTACACTCTACATTCTACACAATACACTCTACACGCTACACTCTACACCCTACACGCTACACTCTACACTCTACACCCTACTCTCTACACGCTACACTCTATACCCTACACTCTACACGCTACACCCTACACCCTACACTCTACATGCTACACCCTACACCCTACACCCTACACTCTACATGCTACACGCTACACGATACATGCTACACGCTACACCCTACACGCTACACGCTACACTCTACACACTACACGCTACACCCTACAGCCTACACCCTACACGCTACACGCTACACTCTACACCCTACACGCTACACCCTACACCCTACACGTAGCGTGTAGGGTGTAGGGTGTAGCGTGTAGGGTGTAGAGTGTAGCGTGTAGCGTGTAGGGTGTAGGCTGTAGGGTGTAGCTACACGCTACACTCTACACCCTACACGCTACACCCTACACTCTACACCCTACACGCTACACCCTACACTCTACACGCTACACGCTACACGCTACACTCTACACGCTACACGCTACACTCTACACTCTACACCCTACACGCTACACCCTACACTCTACACGCTACACGCTACACGCTACACTCTACACGCTACACGCTACACTCTACACCCTACACGCAACACGCTACACTCTACACCCTACACGCTACACTCTGCATTCTACACGCTACACCCTACACCCTGCACGCTACACTCTGCACGCTACACGCTACACTCTACACTCTACACCCTACACCCTACACGCTACACGCTATACTCTACACCCTACACGCTACACTCTACACGCTACATGCTACACGCTACACTCTACACGCTACACGTTACACTCTACACCCTACACGCAACACGCTACACTCTACACCCTACACGCTACACTCTGCATTCTACACGCTACACCCGACACCATACACGCTACACCCTACACTCTACACCCTACACTCTACACGCTACACTCTACACCCTACACTCTACACTCTACACCCTACACCCTACACGCTACACACTACACTCTACACCCTGCACCCTACACGCTACACGCTCCACCCTACACCCTACACGCTACAATCTACACCCTACACCCTACACGCTACACGCTACACCCTACACTCTACACCCTACACTCTACACGCTACACTCTACACCCTACACTCTACACTCTACACCCTACACTCTACACCCTACACTCTACACGCTACACTCTACACCCTACACTCTACACTCTACACCCTACACCCTACACGCTACACGCTACACTCTACACCCTGCACCCTACACGCTACACGCTCCACCCTACACCCTACACGCTACACTCTACACCCTACACGCTACACTCTACACCCTACACTCTACACGCTACATGCTACACTCTACATTCTACACAATACACTCTACACGCTACACTCTACACCCTACACGCTACACTCTACACTCTACACCCTACTCTCTACACGCTACACTCTATAACCTACACTCTACACGCTACACCCTACACCCTACACTCTACATGCTACACCCTACACCCTACACCCTACACTCTACATGCTACACGCTACACGATACATGCTACACGCTACACCCTACACGCTACACGCTACACTCTACACACTACACGCTACACCCTACAGCCTACACCCTACACGCTACACGCTACACTCTACACCCTACACGCTACACCCTACACCCTACACGCTACACGCTACACGCTACACTCTACACCCTACACGCTACACCCTACACTCTACACCCTACACGCTACACCCTACACTCTACACGCTACACGCTACACGCTACACTCTACACGCTACACGCTACACTCTACACTCTACACCCTACACGCTACACCCTACACTCTACACGCTACACGCTACACGCTACACTCTACACGCTACACGCTACACTCTACACCCTACACGCAACACGCTACACTCTACACCCTACACGCTACACTCTGCATTCTACACGCTACACCCTACACCCTGCACGCTACACTCTGCACGCTACACGCTACACTCTACACTCTACACCCTACACCCTACACGCTACACGCTATACTCTACACCCTACACGCTACACTCTACACGCTACATGCTACACGCTACACTCTACACGCTACACGTTACACTCTACACCCTACACGCAACACGCTACACTCTACACCCTACACGCTACACTCTGCATTCTACACGCTACACCCTACACCATACACGCTACACCCTACACTCTACACCCTAAACTCTACACGCTACACTCTACACCCTACACTCTACACTCTACACCCTACACCCTACACGCTACACTCTACACTCTACACCCTGCACCCTACACGCTACACGCTCCACCCTACACCCTACACGCTACAATCTACACCCTACACCCTACACGCTACACGCTACACCCTACACTCTACACCCTACACCCTACACGCTACACACAATACTCTACACCCTACACGCTACACCCTACACGCAACACGCTACACTCTACACCCTACACGCTACACTCTGCACGCTACACGCTACACCCTACACGCTACACTCTACACGCTACACTCTACACCATACACGCTACACCCTACACTCTACACCCTACACCCTACACGCTATACCCGACACCCTACACCCTGCATGCTTCACACTACACGCTACACTCTACACTATACACCCTACACCCTACACGCTACATGCTACACCCTACACGCTACACTCTACACCCTACACCCTACACGCTACACACTACACGCTACACGCTACACCCTACACGCTACACGCTACACCCTACACGTTACACTCTACACCCTGCACCCTACACGCTACACGCTACACGCTACACCCTACACACTACACGTTACACTCTACACCCTACACTCTACAACCTACACTCTACACGCTACACTCTACACCCTACACTCTGCACTCTACACCCTACACCCTACACGCTACACGCTACAATCTACACCCTACACGCTACACCCTACACCCTACACCCTACACGCTACACGCTACACGCTACACTCTACACCCTACACGCTACATCCTACACCCTACACGCTACACCCTACACTCTACACGCTACACGCTACACGCTACACTTTACACGCTACACGGTACACTCTACACTCTACACCCTACACCCTACACGAAATACTCTACACCCTACACGCTACACTCTACACGCTACACGCTACACGCTACACTCTACACGCTACACGCTACACTCTACACCCTACACGCAACACGCTACACTCTACACCCTACACGCTACACTCTACACGCTACACGCTACACTCTACACTCTACACGCTACACGCTACACTCTACACCCTACCCGCAACACGCTACACTCTACACCCTACACGCTACACTCTGCACGCTACACGCTACACCCTACACGCTATACTCTGCACGCTACATGCTACACTCTACACCATACACGCTACACCCTGCACTCTACACCCTACACCCTACACGCTATACCCGACACCCTACACCCTACATGCTTCACCCTACACGCTACACTCTACACTCTACACCCTACACCCTACACGCTACATGCTACACCCTACACGCTACAATCTACAACCTACACCCTACACGCTACACGCTACAGGCTACACCCTACACCCTACTCTCTACATGCTATACTCTACACCCTACACGTTACACTCTACACCCTACACCCTACTCTCTACATGCTATACTCTACACCCTACACGCTACACTCTACACCCTACACGCTACACTCTACACGCTACACGGTACACTCTACACTCTACACCCTACACCCTACACGCTACACGCTATACCCTACACTCTACACCGTACACCCTACACGCTACACTCTACACCCTACATGCTACACCCTACACCCTACACCCTACATGCTACACCCTACACTCTAGAACCTACACCCTACACACTACACGCTACACCCTACACCCTACACGCTACACTCTACACGCTACACGCTACACTCTACACCCTACACGCAACACCCTACACCCTACACCCTACAAACTACACGCTACACCCTACACCCTACACCTGACACGCTACACCCTACACGCTACACTCTACACGCTACACTCTACACCCTACACGCTACACTCTACACCCTACACTCTACACGCTACATGCTACACTCTACATTCTACACAATACACTCTACACGCTACACTCTACACCCTACACGCTACACTCTACACTCTACACCCTACTCTCTACACGCTACACTCTATACCCTACACTCTACACGCTACACCCTACAACCTACACTCTACATGCTACATGCTACACTCTACATGTGTAGCGTGTAGCGTGCAGAGTGTAGCGTGTAGGGTGTAGAGTGTAGCGTGTTGCGTGTAGGGTGTAGCGTGTAGGGTGTAGCGTGTAGAGTGTAGGGTGTAGGGTGTAGATTGTAGCGTGTAGGGTGTAGGGTGTAGAGTGTAGGGTGTAGCGTGTAGCGTGTAGGGTGTAGGGTGTAGATTGTAGCGTGTAGGGTGTAGCGTGTAGCGTGTAGGGTGCAGGGTGTAGAGTGTAGCGTGTAGCGTGTAGGGTGTAGGGTGTAGAGTGTAGAGTGTAGGGTGTAGAGTGTAGCGTGTAGAGTGTAGGGTGTAGAGTGTAGGGTGTAGCGTGTATGGTGTAGGGTGTAGCGTGTAGAATGCAGAGTGTAGCGTGTAGGGTGTAGAGTGTAGCGTGTTGCGTGTAGGGTGTAGAGTGTAACGTGTAGCGTGTAGAGTGTAGCGTGTAGAGTGTAGCGTGTAGAGTGTAGCGTGTAGGGTGTAGAGTATAGCGTGTAGCGTGTAGGGTGTAGGGTGTAGAGTGTAGAGTGTAGCGTGTAGCGTGCAGAGTGTAGCGTGCAGGGTGTAGGGTGTAGCGTGTAGAATGCAGAGTGTAGCGTGTAGGGTGTAGAGTGTAGCGTGTTGCGTGTAGGGTGTAGAGTGTAGCGTGTAGCGTGTAGAGTGTAGCGTGTAGCGTGAAGCATGTAGAGTGTAGCGTGTAGGGTGTAGAGTATAGCGTGTAGCGTGTAGGGTGTAGGGTGTAGAGTGTAGAGTGTAGCGTGTAGCGTGTAGAGTGTAGCGTGTAGCGTGTAGCGTGTAGCGTGTAGAGTGTAGGGTGTAGCGTGTAGGGTGTAGAGTGTAGGGTGTAGCGTGTAGGGTGTAGAGTGTAGCGTGTAGCGTGTAGCGTGTAGGGTGTAGGGTGTAGGGTGTAGCGTGTAGGGTGTAGAGTGTAGCGTGTAGCGTGTAGGGTGTAGGCTGTAGGGTGTAGCGTGTAGTGTGTAGAGTGTAGCGTGTAGCGTGTAGGGTGTAGCGTGTAGCATGTATCGTGTAGCGTGTAGCATGTAGAGTGTAGGGTGTAGGGTGTAGGGTGTAGCATGTAGAGTGTAGGGTGTAGGGTGTAGCGTGTAGAGTGTAGGGTATAGAGTGTAGCGTGTAGAGAGTAGGGTGTAGAGTGTAGAGTGTAGCGTGTAGGGTGTAGAGTGTAGCGTGTAGAGTGTATTGTGTAGAATGTAGAGTGTAGCATGTAGCGTGTAGAGTGTAGGGTGTAGAGTGTAGCGTGTAGGGTGTAGAGTGTAGCGTGTAGAGTGTAGCGTGTAGGGTGTAGCGTGTCGGGTGTAGGGTGTAGGGTGTAGCGTGTAGTTTGTAGGGTGTAGGGTGTAGGGTGTTGCGTGTAGGGTGTAGAGTGTAGCGTGTAGCGTGTAGAGTGTAGCGTGTAGGGTGTAGGGTGTAGCATGTAGTGTGTAGGGTGTAGGTTGTAGAGTGTAGGGTGTAGCATGTAGGGTGTAGGGTGTAGCATGTAGGGTGTAGAGTGTAGCGTGTAGGGTGTACGATGTAGAGTGTAGGGTATAAGCTGTAGCGTTTAGCGTGTAGGGTGTAGCGTGTAGCGTGTAGGGTGTAGAGTGTAGCGTGTAGGGTGTAGAGTATAGCATGTAGAGAGTAGGGTGTAGGGTGTAGAGTGTAACGTGTAGCGTGTAGGGTGTAGCGTGTAGCGTGTAGGGTGTAGGGTGTAGAGTGTAGGGTGAAGGGTGTAGCGTGTAGCGTGTAGGGTGTAGGGTGTAGATTGTAGCGTGTAGGGTGTAGCATGTAGCGTGTAGGGTGTAGGGTGTAGAGTGTAGAGTGTAGCGTGTAGGGTGAAGCATGTAGGGTGTAGGGTGTCGGGTATAGCGTGTAGGGTGTAGGGTGTAGAGTGTAGGGTGTAGCGTGTATGGTGTAGAGTGTAGCGTGTAGCGTGCAGAGTATAGCGTGTAGGGTGTAGCGTGTAGCGTGCAGAGTGTAGCGTGTTGCGTGTAGGGTGTAGAGTGTAGCGTGTAGTGTAGCGTGTAGCGTGTAGAGTGTAGCGTGTAGGGTGTAGAGTGTAGCGTGTTGCATGTAGGGTGTAGAGTGTAGCGTGTAGAGTGTAGCGTGTAGCGTGTAGAGTGTAGCGTGTAGGGTGTAGAGTATAGCGTGTAGCGTGTAGGGTGTAGAGTGTAGAGTGTAGCGTGTAGCGTGTAGAGTGTAGCGTGTAGCGTGTAGCGTGTAGAGTGTAGGGTGTAGCGTGTAGGGTGTAGAGTGTAGGGTGTAGCGTGTAGGGTGTAGAGTGTAACGTGTAGCGTGTAGGGTGTAGGGTGTAGGGTGTAGCGTGTAGGGTGTAGATTGTAGCGTGTAGCGTGTAGGGTGTAGGGTGTAGAGTGCAGAGTGTAGGGTGTAGAGTGTAGCGTGTAGGGTGTAGAGTGTAGGGTGTAGAGTGTAACGTGTAGTGTGTAGGGTGTAGCGTGTAGCGTGTAGGGTGTAGCGTGTAGCGTGTAGGGTGCAGGGTGTAGAGTGTAACGTGTAGCGTGTAGGGTGTAGCGTGTAGCGTGTAGGGTGTAGCGTGTAGCGTGTAGTGTGTAGCGTGTAGGGTGTAGGGTGTAGAGTGTAGCGTGTAGGGTGTAGCATGTAGCGTGTAGGGTGTAGGGTGTATAGTGTAGAGTGTAGCGTGTAGTGTGAAGCATGCAGGGTGTAGGGTGTCGGGTATAGCGTGTAGGGTGTAGGGTGTAGAGTGTAGGGTGTAGCGTGTATGATGTAGAGTGTAGCGGGTAGAGTGTAGCGTCTAGGGTGTAGGGTGTAGCGTGTAGCGTGCAGAGTGTAGCGTGTAGGGTGTAGAGTGTAGCGTGTTGCGTGTAGGGTGTAGCGTGTAGGGTGTAGAGTATAGTGTGTAGCGTGTAGGGTGTAGGGTGTAGAGTGTAGGGTGTAGAGTGTAGCGTGTAGGGTGTAGGGTGTAGATTGTAGCGTGTAGGGTGTAGGGTGTAGCGTGTAGCGTGTAGGGTGCAGGGTGTAGAGTGTAGCGTGTAGGGTGTAGGGTGTAGAGTGTAGAGTGTAGGGTGCAGAGTGTAGCGTGTAGAGTGTAGGGTGTAGAGTGTAGGGTGTAGCGTGTATGGTGTAGGGTGTAGCGTGTAGAATGCAGAGTGTAGCGTGTAGGGTGTAGAGTAGCGTGTAGGGTGTAGAGTGTAACGTGTAGCGTGTAGAGTGTAGCGTGTAGCGTGTAGAGTGTAGCGTGTAGGGTGTAGAGTATAGCGTGTAGCGTGTAGGGTGTAAGGTGTAGAGTGTAGAGTGTAGCGTGTAGCGTGCAGAGTGTAGCGTGCAGGGTGTAGGTTGTAGCGTGTAGAATGCAGAGTGTAGCGTGTAGGGTGTAGAGTGTAGCGTGTTGCGTGTAGGGTGTAGAGTGTAGCGTGTAGCGTGTAGAGTGTAGCGTGTAGCGTGTAGCGTGTAGAGTGTAGCGTGTAGGGTGTAGAGTATAGCGTGTAGCGTGTAGGGTGTAGGGTGTAGAGTGTAGAGTGTAGAGTGTAGCGTGTAGCGTGTAGAGTGTAGCGTGTAGCGTGTAGCGTGTAGAGTGTAGGGTGTAGCGTGTAGGGTGTAGAGTGTAGGGTGTAGCGTGTAGGGTGTAGTGTAGCGTGTAGCGTGTAGCGTGTAGGGTGTAGGGTGTAGCGTGTAGGGTGTAGAGTGTAGCGTGTAGCGTGTAGGGTGTAGGCTGTAGGGTGTAGCGTGTAGTGTGTAGAGTGTAGCGTGTAGCGTGTAGCGTGTAGGGTGTAGCGTGTAGCATGTATCGTGTAGCGTGTAGCATGTAGTGTGTAGGGTGTAAGGTGTAGGGTGTAGCATGTAGAGTGTAGGGTGTAGGGTGTAGCGTGTAGAGTGTAGGGTATAGAGTGTAGCGTGTAGAGAGTAGGGTGTAGAGTGTAGAGTGTAGCGTGTAGGGTGTAGAGTGTAGGGTGTAGAGTGTAGCGTGTAGGGTGTAGAGTGTAGCGTGTAGAGTGTAGCGTGTAGGGTGTAGCGTGTCGGGTGTAGCGTGTAGTTTGTAGGGTGTAGGGTGTAGGGTGTTGCGTGTAGGGTGTAGAGTAGCGTGTAGCGTGTAGAGTGTAGCGTGTAGGGTGTAGGGTGTAGGTTGTAGAGTGTAGGGTGTAGCATGTAGGGTGTAGGGTGTAGGGTGTAGCATGTAGGGTGTAGAGTGTAGTGTGTAGGGTGTACGGTGTAGAGTGTAGCGTGTAGGGTGTAGAGTATAGCATGTAGAGAGTGGGGTGTAGGGTGTAGGATGTAGAGTGTAACGTGTAGCGTGTAGGGTGTAGCGTGTAGCGTGTAGGGTGTAGGGTGTAGAGTGTAGGGTGAAGGGTGTAGCGTGTAGCGTGTAGCGTGTAGGGTGTAGGGTGTAGGGTGTAGATTGTAGCGTGTAGGGTGTAGCATGTAGCGTGTAGCGTGTAGGGTGTAGAGTATAGCATGTAGAGTGGGGTGTAGGGTGTAGGGTGTAGAGTGTAACGTGTAGCGTGTAGGGTGTAGCGTGTAGCGTGTAGGGTGTAGGGTGTAGAGTGTAGGGTGAAGGGTGTAGCGTGTAGCGTGTAGGGTGTAGGGTGTAGATTGTAGCGTGTAGCGTGTAGGGTGTAGGGTGTAGATTGTAGCGTGTAGGGTGTAGCATGTAGCGTGTAGGGTGTAGGGTGTAGAGTGTAGAGTGTAGCGTGTAGGGTGAAGCATGTAGGGTGTTGGGTGTCGGGTATAGCGTGTAGGGTGTAGGGTGTAGAGTGTAGGGTGTAGCGTGTATGGTGTAGAGTGTAGCGTGCAGAGTATAGCGTGTGGGGTGTAGCGTGTAGCGTGCAGAGTGTAGCATGTAGGGTGTAGAGTGTAGCGTGTTGCGTGTAGGGTGTAGAGTGTAGCGTGTAGCGTGTAGAGTGTAGAGTGTAGCGTGTAGCGTGTAGGGTGTAGGGTGTAGAGTGTAGAGTGTAGCATGTAGCGTGTAGCGTGTAGAGTGTAGCGTGTAGAGTGTAGGGTGTAGCGTGTAGCGTGTAGCGTGTAGAGTGTAGGGTGTAGGGTGTAGCGTGTAGCATGTATCGTGTAGCGTGTAGCATGTAGAGTGTAGGGTGTAAGGTGTAGGGTGTAGCATGTAGAGTGTAGGGTGTAGGGTGTAGCGTGTAGAGTGTAGGGTATAGAGTGTAGCGTGTAGAGAGTAGGGTGTAGAGTGTAGAGTGTAGTGTGTAGGGTGTAGAGTGTAGCGTGTAGAGTGTATTGTGTAGAATGTAGAGTGTAGCATGTAGCGTGTAGAGTGTAGGGTGTAGAGTGTAGCGTGTAGGGTGTAGAGTGTAGCGTGTAGAGTGTAGCGTGTAGGGTGTAGCGTGTCGGGTGTAGGGTGTAGCGTGTAGTTTGTAGGGTGTAGGGTGTAGGGTGTTGCGTGTAGGGTGTAGAGTAGCGTGTAGCGTGTAGAGTGTAGCGTGTAGGGTGTAGGGTGTAGCGTGTAGTGTGTAGGGTGTAGGTTGTAGAGTGTAGGGTGTAGCATGTAGGGTGTAGGGTGTAGGGTGTAGCATGTAGGGTGTAGAGTGTAGCGTGTAGGGTGTACGGTGTAGAGTGTAGCGTGTAGGGTGTAGAGTATAGCATGTAGAGAGTGGGGTGTAGGGTGTAGGATGTAGAGTGTAACGTGTAGCGTGTAGGGTGTAGCGTGTAGGGTGTAGCGTGTAGGGTGTAGGGTGTAGAGTGTAGGGTGAAGGGTGTAGCGTGTAGCGTGTAGCGTGTAGGGTGTAGGGTGTAGGGTGTAGATTGTAGCGTGTAGGGTGTAGCATGTAGCGTGTAGCGTGTAGGGTGTAGAGTATAGCATGTAGAGTGGGGTGTAGGGTGTAGGGTGTAGAGTGTAACGTGTAGCGTGTAGGGTGTAGCGTGTAGCGTGTAGGGTGTAGGGTGTAGAGTGTAGGGTGAAGGGTGTAGCGTGTAGCGTGTAGCGTGTAGGGTGTAGGGTGTAGATTGTAGCGTGTAGGGTGTAGCATGTAGCGTGTAGGGTGTAGGGTGTAGAGTGTAGAGTGTAGCGTGTAGGGTGAAGCATGTAGGGTGTAGGGTGTCGGGTATAGCGTGTAGGGTGTAGGGTGTAGAGTGTAGGGTGTAGCGTGTATGGTGTAGAGTGTAGCGTGCAGAGTATAGCGTGTAGGGTGTAGCGTGTAGCGTGCAGAGTGTAGCATGTAGGGTGTAGAGTGTAGCGTGTTGCGTGTAGGGTGTAGAGTGTAGCGTGTAGCGTGTAGAGTGTAGAGTGTAGCGTGTAGCGTGTAGCGTGTAGGGTGTAGAGTGTAGAGTGTAGCATGTAGCGTGTAGCGTGTAGAGTGTAGCGTGTAGAGTGTAGGGTGTAGCGTGTAGCGTGTAGCGTGTAGAGTGTAGGGTGTAGAGTGTAGCGTGTAGCGTGTAGGGTGTAGGGTGTAGAGTGTAGCGTGTAGCGTGTAGAGTGTACGGTGTAGAGTGTAGGGTGTAGCGTGTAGGGTGTAGAGTGTAGCGTGTAGCGTGTAGCGTGTAGGGTTAAGTTACACGCTACACACTAAACACAAAAAGAAAAGGATATGCAAACCAATGGGATCCACGTTAAATAGTCAATTTTATTGTACAAAAATAGTAATCCACAAACAGAACCAGGCAAAACATACATTTAAAAACATTTAAAACACTAGTATGGCTGAATAGGCCATAAGTAATTTTACCCGAGGGAATGAAGGAAGCTAATACTTTACAGCATATGTGAGACAGGAGAAATAACCAGAGAGAAAAAATTGCTAGGTATGCGGGTACACCAATCTTAGTCAAATCTACATATAAGATGCCTATTGTTTACTGCCAACTGTGACCCCCTGAGTACTATGACAGGAAACATATACTCCAGCCTAGTATCTGGAAGAAATACATCATGGATCCTATTTTGTTCAACACAGCATGCGTGCGCACAGTTGGTAAGCAAATGAAAGCAGACCCCTATAGAAAGGTAATCAGGGAAATAGGTATGCTGCAGTACTACAAAATCCTAGTTATTTGGATAAATGTATGCATACAGACGCCTTGTGGAAATACAAAGAATCAGGATCCATTGTCCTAAGGCTTGGAAAAATGCCAGGCCATGCATGAAGTAAATAGGTGTAATTCCATAGCAGTTGTAAAGATAAGTTACCCAAGTCCTGTCCCTCGGGAAAAAAACAAAGGAAGCCCTGAACCCCACGCGTATCGACGCTACTCAAGCGTCTTCATCAGAGGAAAAATTGACACCCTACACGCTACACGCTACACTCTACACCCTACACAATACACACTACTTGCTACACCCTACATGCTACACTCTACACGCTACACGCTACACGCTACACCCTACACGGTACACGATACTTGCTACACCCTAATGCTACACTCTACACGCTACACGCTACACGCTACACACTACACCCTACACCCTACACGCTACACGCTACACCCTACACCCTACACGCTACAATCTACACGCTACACGCTACACACTATACGCTACACGCTAGACGCTACACTCTACACGCTACACGATACACGCTACACCCTACACGCTACATCCTACACTCTACACCCTACACGCTACACGCTACACGATACACCCTACACGCTACACCCTACACTCTACACCCTACACGCTACACCCTACACGCTACACGCTACACTCTACACGCTAAACGCTACAGCTTATACCCTACACTCTACACCGTACACCCTACATGCTACACTCTACACCCTACACGCTACACTCTACACCCTACACCCTACACTCTACACCCTACACCCTACACACTACACGCTACTCGCTACACTCTACACCCTACACGCTACACTCTACACTCTACTCCCTACTCTCTACACGCTACACTCTATACCCTACACTCTACACGCTACGCGCTACACGCTACACACTACACACTACACGCTACACTTTACACTCTACACGCTACACACTACACGCTACACGCTACACTCTACACCCTGCACCCTACTCTACATGCTACACGCTACACGGTACATGATACACGCTACACCCTACACGCTACACGCTACACCCTACACGCTACACGCTACACTCCACACCCTACACGCTACACCCTACACCCTACACTGTACACCCTACACCCTACATGCTACACTCTACACTCTGCTCCCTACTCTCTACACGCTACACTCTATACCCTACACTCTACACGCTACGCGCTACACGCTACACACTACACGCTACACCCTACACACTACACTTTACACTCTACACGCTACACTCCACACTCTACACACTACACTCTACACCCTACACCCTACACCCTACTCTACATGCTACACGCTACACGCTACATGCTACACCCTACACGCTCCACCCTACACCCTACACGCTACACGCTACACGCTACACTCTACACCCTACACTCTACACCCTACACGCTACACGCTACACGCTACACTCTACACGCTAAACGCTACAGCTTATACCCTACACTCTACACCGTACACCCTACACGCTACACTCTACACCCTGCACGCTACACCCTACACCCTACACCCTACATGCTACACCCTACACTCTACACCCTACACCCTACATGCTACACTCTACACCCTACACCCTACTCTACATGCTACACGCTACACGGTACATGATACACGCTACACCCTACACGCTACACGCTACACCCTACACGCTACACGCTACAATCTACACCCTACACGCTACACCCTACACCCTACTCCCTACACTCTACACGCTACACGCTACACCCTACACCCTACACTGTACACCCTACACCCTGCAAGCTACACTCTACACTCTGCTCCCTACTCTCTACACGCTACACTCTATACCCTACACTCTACACGCTACGCGCTACACGCTACACACTACACGCTACACCCTACACGCTACACTTTACACTCTACACGCTACACTCTACACTCTACACACTACACTCTGCACCCTACACCCTACACCCTACTCTACGTGCTACACGCTACATGCTACACCCTACACGCTACACCCTACACCCTACACGCTACACGCTACACGCTACACGCTACACTCTACACCCTACACTCTACACCCTACACGCTACACGCTACACGCTACACTCTACACGCTAAACGCTACAGCTTATACCCTACACTCTACACCGTACACCCTACACGCTACACTCTACACCCTACACGCTACACCCTACACCCTACATGCTACACCCTACACTCTACACCTTACACCCTACACGCTACACCCTACGCCCTGCACGCCACACACTACACTCTACACGCTACACCCTACACACTACACTCTACACGCTACACGCTACACGCTACACGCTACACGCTACACGCTACACTCTACACCCTACACGCTACACTCTACACCCTACACACTACACTCTATACGCTACACGGTACACGCTACACGCTACGCCCTACACCCTACACGCTACATGTTACACTCTACACCCTACACGCTACACTCTACACCCTACACGCTACACCCTACACCCTACATGCTACACACTACACGCTACACTCTACACCCTACACGCTGCACTCTATACGCTACACGGTACACGGTACACGCTACACCCTACACCCTACATGCTACACGCAACACCCTACACTGTACACCCTACACCCTACACGCTACACTCTACACGCTACATGCTACACCCTACACTCTACACCCTACACGCTATACGCTACACTCTACACACTGCACGCTACACGCTACACCCTACACGCTACACTCTACACCCTACACGCTACACTCTACATGCTACACGCTACACGCTACATGCTACACGCTACACCCTACACGCTACACTCTACACCCTACACCCTACCCCCTACACGCTACACTCTTCACCCTACACGCTACACCCTACACTCTACACCCTACACCCTACACGCTACTCGCTACACTCTACACCCTACCCGCTACACTCTACACGCTACACGCTACACTCTACACTCTACACGCTACACGCTACACTCTACACCCTACACGCAACACGCTACACTCTACACCCTACACGCTACACTCTGCATGCTACACGCTACACCCTACACCCTACACGCTACACTCTACACGCTACACGCTACACTCTACACCATACACGCTACACCCTACACTCTACACCCTACACCCTACACGCTATACCCGACACCCTACACCCTACATGCTTCACCCTACACGCTACACTCTACACTCTACACCCTACACGCTACATGCTACACTCTACACGCTACACTCTACACCCTACACGCTACACTCTACATCCTACACCCTACACACTATACGCTACACTCTACACCCTACACTCTACACCCTACACGCTACACGCTACACTCTACACCCTACACCCTACACACGCTACACGCTACACCCTACACTCTACACGCTACATGCTACACTCTACACCCTACACGATACATGCTACACCCTACACGCTACAGCCTACACGCTACACGCTACACTCTACACCCTACAAGCTACACGCTACACGCTACACCCTGCACTCTACACCCTACACCGTACACGCTACACGCTACACTCTACACGCTACACCCTTCACTCTACACCCTACACCCTACATGCTACACTCTACACCCTACATGGTACACCCTACAATCTACATGCTACATGCTACACTCTACACTCTACACCCTACACCCTACACGCTACATGCTACACTCTACACCCTACACGCTACACTCTACACCCTACACGCTACATGCTACACTCTACACCATACACCCTACACGCTACATGCTACACGCTACACTCTACACCCTACACGCTACACGCTAGGGTGTAGAGTGTAATATGTAGCGTGTAGTTTGTAGCGTTTAGCTTGTAGGGTGTAGCGTGTAGCGTGTAGGGTGTAGAGTGTAGCGTGTAGCGTGTAGCATGTAGGGTGTAGGGTGTAGAGTGTAGAGTGTAGCGTGTAGGGTGTAGAGTGTAGGGTGTAGGATGTAGAGTGTAGGGTTTAGAGTGTAATTTGTAGCGTGTAGGGTGTAGCGTGTAGCATGTAGGGTGTAGGGTGTGGAGTGTAGGGTGTAGCGTGTAGGGTGTAGAGTGTAGCGTGTAGGGTGTAGAGTGTAGGGTGTAGCGTGTAGGGTGTAGAGTGTAGCGTGTAGGGTGTAGCGTGTAGCGTGCAGGGTGTAGAGTGTAGCGTATAGCGTGTAGGGTGTAGAGTGTAGGGTGTAGCGTGTAGGGTGTAGAGTGTAGGGTGTAGCGTGTAGGGTGTAGAGTGTAGCGTGTAGCGTGTAGGGTGTAGGGTGTAGGGTGTAGGGTGTAGCGTGTAGGGTGTAGCATGTAGCGTGTAGCGTGTAGCATGTAGAGTAGGGTGTAGGGTGTAGAGTGTAGTGTGTAGAGTGTAGAGTGTAGCGTGTAGAGTGTAAAGTGTAGCGTGTAGGGTGTAGCGTGTAGTGTGTAGCGTGTAGCGCGTAGCGTGTAGAGTGTAGGGTATAGAGTGTAGCGTGTAGAGAGTAGGGAGCAGAGTGTAGAGTGTAGCGTGCAGGGTGTAGGGTGTACAGTGTAGGGTGTAGGGTGTAGCGTGTAGCGTGTAGAGTGTAGGGAGTAGGGTGTAGGGTGTAGCGTGTAGGGTGTAGAGTGTAGCGTGTAGTGTGTAGCGTGTAGGGTGTAGCGTGTAGGGTGTAGCGTGTATCATGTACCGTGTAGCGTGTAGCATGTAGAGTAGGGTGTAGGGTGTAGAGTGTAGCGTGTAGGGTGTAGGGTGTAGAGTGTAGGGTGTAGCATGTAGGGTGTAGGGTGTAGGGTGTAGCGTGTAGGGTGTAGAGTGTAGCGTGTAGGGTGTACGGTGTAGAGTGTAGGGTATAAGCTGTAGCGTTTAGCGTGTAGAGTGTAGCGTGTAGCGTGTAGGGTGTAGAGTGTAGGGTGTAGAGTGTAGCGTGTAGCGTGTAGCGTGTAGGGTGTAGGGTGAAGCGTGTAGGGTGTAGCATGTAGCGTGTAGCGTGTAGCATGTAGAGTAGGGTGTAGGGTGTAGAGTGTAGTGTGTAGAGTGTGGATTGTAGCGTGTAGAGTGTAAAGTGTAGCGTGTAGGGTGTAGCGTGTAGTGTGTAGCGTGTAGCGCGTAGCGTGTAGAGTGTAGGGTATAGAGTGTAGCGTGTAGAGTAGGGAGCAGAGTGTAGTGTAGCGTGTAGGGTGTAGGGTGTACAGTGTAGGGTGTAGGGTGTAGGGTGTAGCATGTAGTGTGTAGCGTGTAGCGTGTAGGGTGTAGGGTGTAGAGTGTAGGGTGTAGGGTGTAGAGTGTAGGGTGTAGCGTGTAGGGTGTAGCGTGTAGCGTGTAGGGTGTAGGGTGTAGAGTGTAGGGTGTAGCGTGTAGGGTGTAGCGTGTATCGTGTAGCGTGTAGAGCGTAGCGTCTAGCGTATAGGGTGTAGCGTGTAGCGTGTAGATTGTAGCGTGTAGGGTGTAGGGTGTAGGGTGTAGCGTGTAGCGTGTAGGGTGTAGAGTGTAGCGTGTAGTGTGTAGGGTGTAGGGTGTAGAGTGCAGAGTGTAGGGTGTAGAGTGTAGCGTGTAGAGTGTAGGGTGTAGAGTGTAGGGTGTAGAGTGTAACGTGTAGTGTGTAGGGTGTAGCGTGTAGCGTGTAGGGTGTAGCGTGTAGCGTGTAGGGTGCAGGGTGTAGAGTGTAACATGTAGCGTGTAGCGTGTAGATTGTAGCGTGTAGGGTGTAGGGTGTAGGGTGTAGCGTGTAGCGTGTAGGGTGTAGAGTGTAGCGTGTAGTGTGTAGGGTGTAGGGTGTAGAGTGCAGAGTGTAGGGTGTAGAGTGTAGCGTGTAGAGTGTAGGGTGTAGAGTGTAGGGTGTAGAGTGTAACGTGTAGTGTGTAGGGTGTAGCGTGTAGCGTGTAGGGTGTAGCGTGTAGCGTGTAGGGTGCAGGGTGTAGAGTGTAACATGTAGCGTGTAGGGTGTAGCGTGTAGCGTGTATGGTGTAGCGTGTAGCGTGTAGTGTGTAGCGTGTAGGGTGTAGGGTGTAGAGTGTAGTGTGTAGGGTGTAGGGTGTAGAGTGCAGAGTGTAGGGTGTAGAGTGTAGCGTGTAGAGTGTAGGGTGTAGAGTGTAGGGTGTAGAGTGTAACGTGTAGGGAGCAGGGTGTAGAGTGTAGCGTGTAGGGTGTAGAGTGTAACGTGTAGCGTGTAGGGTGTAGTGTGTAGGGTGTAGGGTGTAGAGTGTAACGTGTAGCGTGTAGGGTGTAGCGTGTAGCGTGTAGGGTGTAGGGTGTAGAGTGTAGCGTGTTGCATGTAGGGTGTAGAGTGTAGCGTGTAGAGTGTAGCGTGTAGCGTGTAGAGTGTAGCGTGTAGGGTGTAGAGTATAGTGTGTAGCGTGTAGGGTGTATGGTGTAGCGTGTAGCGTGTAGAGTGTAGGGTGTAGAGTGTAGCGTGTTGCGTGTGGAGTGTAGCGTGTAGTGTGTAGGTTGTAGAGTGTAGCGTGTAGCGTGTAGGGTGTAGGGTGTAGCGTGTAGCGTGTAGAGTGTAGAGTGTAGCGTGTAGCATGTAGAGTTTAGAGTGTAGCGTGTAGGGTGTAGAGTGTAGCGTGTAGCGTGTAGCGTGTAGGGTGTAGGGTGTAGATTGTAGCGTGTAGGGTGCAGGGTGTAGAGTGTAGCGTGTAGGGTGTAGAGTGTAACGTGTAGCGTGTAGGGTGTAGCGTGTAGCGTGTAGGGTGTAGGGTGTAGAGTGTAACGTGTAGCGTGTAGGGTGTAGCGTGTAACGTGTAGGGTGTAGCGTGTAGCGTGTAGTGTGTAGCGTGTAGAGTGTAGGGTGTAGAGTGTAGCGTGTAGGGTGTAGCATGTAGCGTGTAGGGTGTAGGGTGTAGAGTGTAGAGTGTAGCGTTTAGGGTGAAGCATGTAGGGTGTAGGGTGTCGGGTATAGCGTGTAGGGTGTAGGGTGTAGAGTGTAACGTGTAGCGTGTAGGGTGTAGCGTGTAGCGTGTAGGGTGTAGGGTGTAGAGTGTAGCGTGTTGCATGTAGGGTGTAGAGTGTAGCGTGTAGAGTGTAGCGTGTAGCGTGTAGAGTGTAGCGTGTAGGGTGTAGAGTATAGTGTGTAGCGTGTAGGGTGTATGGTGTAGCGTGTAGCGTGTAGAGTGTAGGGTGTAGAGTGTAGCGTGTTGCGTGTGGAGTGTAGCGTGTAGTGTGTAGGTTGTAGAGTGTAGCGTGTAGCGTGTAGGGTGTAGGGTGTAGCGTGTAGCGTGTAGAGTGTAGAGTGTAGCGTGTAGCATGTAGAGTTTAGAGTGTAGCGTGTAGGGTGTAGAGTGTAGCGTGTAGCGTGTAGCGTGTAGGGTGTAGGGTGTAGATTGTAGGGTGCAGGGTGTAGAGTGTAGCGTGTAGGGTGTAGAGTGTAACGTGTAGCGTGTAGGGTGTAGCGTGTAGCGTGTAGGGTGTAGGGTGTAGAGTGTAACGTGTAGCGTGTAGGGTGTAGCGTGTAACGTGTAGGGTGTAGCGTGTAGCGTGTAGTGTGTAGCGTGTAGAGTGTAGGGTGTAGAGTGTAGCGTGTAGGGTGTAGCATGTAGCGTGTAGGGTGTAGGGTGTAGAGTGTAGAGTGTAGCGTTTAGGGTGAAGCATGTAGGGTGTAGGGTGTCGGGTATAGCGTGTAGGGTGTAGGGTGTAGAGTGTAGGGTGTAGCGTGTATGGTGTAGAGTGTAGCGTGTAGCGTGCAGAGTATAGCGTGTAGGGTGTAGCGTGTAGCGTGCAGAGTGTAGCGTGTAGGGTATAGAGTGTAGCGTGTTGCGTGTAGGGTGTAGAGTGTAGCGTGTAGCGTGTAGAGTGTAGAGTGTAGCGTGTAGCGTGTAGAGTGTAGCGTGTAGCGTGTAGGGTGTAGGGTGTAGAGTGTAGCGTGTAGCGTGTAGAGTGTACGGTGTAGAGTGTAGGGTGTAGCGTGTAGGGTGTAGAGTGTAGCGTGTAGCGTGTAGCGTGTAGGGTTAAGCTACACACTACACACTAAACACAAAAAGAAAAGGATATGCAAACCAATGGGATCCACGTTAAATAGTCAATTTTATTGTACAAAAATAGTAATCCACAAACAGAACCAGGCAAAACATACATTTAAAAACATTTAAAACACTAGTATGGCTGAATAGGCCATAAGTAATTTTACCCGAGGGAATGAAGGAAGCTAATACTTTACAGCATATGTGAGACAGGAGAAATAACCAGAGAGAAAAAATTGCTAGGTATGCGGGTACACCAATCTTAGTCAAATCTACATATAAGAAGCCTATTGTTTACTGCCAACTGTGACCCCCTGAGTACTATGACAGGAAACATATACTCCAGCCTAGTATCTGGAAGAAATACATCATGGATCCTATTTTGTTCAACACAGCATGCGTGCGCACAGTTGGTAAGCAAATGAAAGCAGACCCCTATAGAAAGGTAATCAGGGAAATAGGTATGCTGCAGTACTACAAAATCCTAGTTATTTGGATAAATGTATGCATACAGACGCCTTGTGGAAATACAAAGAATCAGGATCCATTGTCCTAAGGCTTGGAAAAATGCCAGGCCATGCATGAAGTAAATAGGTGTAATTCCATAGCAGTTGTAAAGATAAGTTACCCAAGTCCTGTCCCTCGGGAAAAAAACAAAGGAAGCCCTGAACCCCACGCGTATCGACGCTACTCAAGCGTCTTCATCAGAGGAAAAATTGACACCCTACACGCTACACGCTACACTCTACACCCTACACAATACACGCTACTTGCTACACCCTACATGCTACACTCTACACGCTACACGCTACACCCTACACGGTACACGCTACTTGCTACACCCTACATGCTACACTCTACACGCTACACGCTACACGCTACACCCTACACCCTACACCCTACACGCTACACGCTACACCCTACACCCTACACCCTACACGCTACAATCTACACGCTACACGCTACACACTATACGCTACACGCTAGACGCTACACTCTACACGCTACACGATACACGCTACACCCTACACGCTACATCCTACACTCTACACCCTACACCCTACACGCTACACGCTACACGCTACACCCTACACGCTACACCCTACACTCTACACCCTACACCCTACACGCTACACGCTACACGATACACCCTACACGCTGCACCCTACACTCTACACCCTACACGCTACACCCTACACGCTACACTCTACACGCTAAACGCTACAGCTTATACCCTACACTCTACACCGTACACCCTACATGCTACACTCTACACCCTACACCCTACACCCTACATGCTACACCCTACACTCTACACCCTACACGCTACACCCTATGCCCTGCACGCCACACACTAAACTCTACACGCTACACCCTACACCCTACACTGTACACCCTACACCCTACACGCTACACGCTACACTCTACACGCTACACCCTACACTCTACACCCTACACCCTACACGCTATACGCTACACTCTACACCCTGCACGCTACACGCTACACCCTACACGCTACACTCTACACCCTACACGCTACACCCTACACTCTACACCCTACACCCTACACACTACACGCTACTCGCTACACTCTACACCCTACACGCTACACTCTACACTCTACTCCCTACTCTCTACACGCTACACTCTATACCCTACACTCTACAACGCTACGCGCTACACGCTACACCCTACACCCTACACGCTACATGCTACACTCTACACCCTACACGCTACACTCTACACCCTACACGCTACATGCTACACTCTACACCATACACCCTACACGCTACATGCTACACGCTACACTCTACACCCTACACGCTACACGCTAGGGTGTAGAGTGTAATATGTAGCGTGTAGTTTGTAGCGTTTAGCTTGTAGGGTGTAGCGTGTAGCGTGTAGGGTGTAGAGTGTAGCGTGTAGCGTGTAGCATGTAGGGTGTAGGGTGTAGAGTGTAGAGTGTAGCGTGTAGGGTGTAGAGTGTAGGGTGTAGGATGTAGAGTGTAGGGTTTAGAGTGTAATTTGTAGCGTGTAGGGTGTAGCGTGTAGCATGTAGGGTGTAGGGTGTGGAGTGTAGGGTGTAGCGTGTAGGGTGTAGAGTGTAGCGTGTAGCGTGTAGGGTGTAGAGTGTAGGGTGTAGCGTGTAGGGTGTAGAGTGTAGCGTGTAGGGTGTAGCGTGTAGCGTGCAGGGTGTAGAGTGTAGCGTATAGCGTGTACGGTGTAGAGTGTAGGGTGTAGCGTGTAGGGTGTAGAGTGTAGGGTGTAGCGTGTAGGGTGTAGAGTGTAGCGTGTAGCGTGTAGGGTGTAGGGTGTAGGGTGTAGCGTGTAGGGTGTAGCATGTAGCGTTTAGCGTGTAGCATGTAGAGTAGGGTGTAGGGTGTAGAGTGTAGTGTGTAGAGTGTAGAGTGTAGCGTGTAGAGTGTAAAGTGTAGCGTGTAGGGTGTAGCGTGTAGTGTGTAGCGTGTAGCGCGTAGCGTGTAGAGTGTAGGGTATAGAGTGTAGCGTGTAGAGAGTAGGGAGCAGAGTGTAGAGTGTAGCGTGCAGGGTGTAGGGTGTACAGTGTAGGGTGTAGGGTGTAGCGTGTAGCGTGTAGAGTGTAGGGAGTAGGGTGTAGGGTGTAGCGTGTAGGGTGTAGAGTGTAGCGTGTAGTGTGTAGCGTGTAGGGTGTAGCGTGTAGGGTGTAGCGTCTATCATGTACCGTGTAGCGTGTAGCATGTAGAGTAGGGTGTAGGGTGTAGAGTGTAGCGTGTAGGGTGTAGGGTGTAGAGTGTAGGGTGTAGCATGTAGGGTGTAGGGTGTAGGGTGTAGCGTGTAGGGTGTAGAGTGTAGCGTGTAGGGTGTACGGTGTAGAGTGTAGGGTATAAGCTGTAGCGTTTAGCGTGTAGAGTGTAGCGTGTAGCGTGTAGCGTGTAGGGTGTAGAGTGTAGGGTGTAGAGTGTAGCGTGTAGCGTGTAGCGTGTAGGGTGAAGCGTGTAGGGTGTAGCATGTAGCGTGTAGCGTGTAGCATGTAGAGTAGGGTGTAGGGTGTAGGGTGTAGAGTGTAGTGTGTAGAGTGTGGATTGTAGCGTGTAGAGTGTAAAGTGTAGCGTGTAGGGTGTAGCGTGTAGTGTGTAGCGTGTAGCGCGTAGCGTGTAGAGTGTAGGGTATAGAGTGTAGCGTGTAGAGAGTAGGGAGCAGAGTGTAGTGTAGCGTGTAGGGTGTAGGGTGTACAGTGTAGGGTGTAGGGTGTAGCGTGTAGCGTGTAGGGTGTAGGGTGTAGGGTGTAGCATGTAGTGTGTAGCGTGTAGCGTGTAGGGTGTAGGGTGTAGAGTGTAGGGTGTAGGGTGTAGAGTGTAACGTGTAGCGTGTAGGGTGTAGCATGTAGCGTGTAGGGTGTAGGGTGTAGAGTGTAGGGTGTAGCGTGTAGGGTGTAGCGTGTAGCGTGTAGGGTGTAGGGTGTAGAGTGTAGGGTGTAGCGTGTAGGGTGTAGCGTGTATCGTGTAGCGTGTAGAGTGTAGCGTCTAGCGTATAGGGTGTAGCGTGTAGCGTGTAGATTGTAGCGTGTAGGGTGTAGGGTGTAGGGTGTAGCGTGTAGCGTGTAGGGTGTAGAGTGTAGCGTGTAGTGTGTAGGGTGTAGGGTGTAGAGTGCAGAGTGGAGGGTGTAGAGTGTAGCGTGTAGAGTGTAGGGTGTAGAGTGTAGGGTGTAGAGTGTAACGTGTAGTGTGTAGGGTGTAGCGTGTAGCGTGTAGGGTGTAGCGTGTAGCGTGTAGGGTGCAGGGTGTAGGGTGTAGGGTGTAGAGTGTAGCGTGTAGGGTGTAGGGTGTAGAGTGCAGAGTGTAGGGTGTAGAGTGTAGCGTGTAGAGTGTAGGGTGTAGAGTGCAGGGTGTAGAGTGTAACGTGTAGTGTGTAGGGTGTAGCGTGTAGCGTGTAGGGTGTAGCGTGTAGCGTGTAGGGAGCAGGGTGTAGAGTGTAGCGTGTAGGGTGTAGAGTGTAACGTGTAGCGTGTAGAGTGTAGTGTGTAGGGTGTAGGGTGTAGAGTGTAACGTGTAGCGTGTAGGGTGTAGCGTGTAGCGTGTAGGGTGTAGGGTGTAGAGTGTAGCGTGTTGCATGTAGGGTGTAGAGTGTAGCGTGTAGAGTGTAGCGTGTAGCGTGTAGCGTGTAGAGTGTAGCGTGTAGGGTGTAGAGTATAGTGTGTAGCGTGTAGGGTGTATGGTGTAGAGTGTAGAGTGTAGCATGTAGCGTGTAGCGTGTAGAGTGTAGCGTGTAGGGTGTAGAGTGTAGCGTGTTGCATGTAGGGTGTACAGTGTAGCGTGTAGCGTGTAGAGTGTAGGGTGTAGAGTGTAGCGTGTAGCGTGTAGAGTGTAGGGTGTAGAGTGTAGCGTGTTGCGTGTGGTGGAGTGTAGCGTGTAGCGTGTAGGTTGTAGAGTGTAGCGTGTAGCGTGTAGGGTGTAGGGTGTAGCGTGTAGCGTGTAGAGTGTAGAGTGTAACATGTAGCGTGTAGGGTGTAGCGTGTAGCGTGTATGGTGTAGCGTGTAGCGTGTAGTGTGTAGCGTGTAGGGTGTAGGGTGTAGAGTGTAGTGTGTAGGGTGTAGGGTGTAGAGTGCAGAGTGTAGGGTGTAGAGTGTAGCGTGTAGAGTGTAGGGTGTAGAGTGTAGGGTGTAGAGTGTAACGTGTAGTGTGTAGGGTGTAGCGTGTAGCGTGTAGGGTGTAGCGTGTAGCGTGTAGGGTGCAGGGTGTAGAGTGTAACATGTAGCGTGTAGGGTGTAGCGTGTAGCGTGTATGGTGTAGCGTGTAGCGTGTAGTGTGTAGCGTGTAGGGTGTAGGGTGTAGAGTGTAGTGTGTAGGGTGTAGGGTGTAGAGTGCAGAGTGTAGGGTGTAGAGTGTAGCGTGTAGAGTGTAGGGTGTAGAGTGTAGGGTGTAGAGTGTAACGTGTAGGGAGCAGGGTGTAGAGTGTAGCGTGTAGGGTGTAGAGTGTAACGTGTAGCGTGTAGGGTGTAGTGTGTAGGGTGTAGGGTGTAGAGTGTAACGTGTAGCGTGTAGGGTGTAGCGTGTAGCGTGTAGGGTGTAGGGTGTAGAGTGTAGCGTGTTGCATGTAGGGTGTAGAGTGTAGCGTGTAGAGTGTAGCGTGTAGCGTGTAGAGTGTAGCGTGTAGGGTGTAGAGTATAGTGTGTAGCGTGTAGGGTGTATGGTGTAGCGTGTAGCGTGTAGAGTGTAGGGTGTAGAGTGTAGCGTGTTGCGTGTGGAGTGTAGCGTGTAGTGTGTAGGTTGTAGAGTGTAGCGTGTAGCGTGTAGGGTGTAGGGTGTAGCGTGTAGCGTGTAGAGTGTAGAGTGTAGCGTGTAGCATGTAGAGTTTAGAGTGTAGCGTGTAGGGTGTAGAGTGTAGCGTGTAGCGTGTAGCGTGTAGGGTGTAGGGTGTAGATTGTAGCGTGTAGGGTGCAGGGTGTAGAGTGTAGCGTGTAGGGTGTAGAGTGTAACGTGTAGCGTGTAGGGTGTAGCGTGTAGCGTGTAGGGTGTAGGGTGTAGAGTGTAACGTGTAGCGTGTAGGGTGTAGCGTGTAACGTGTAGGGTGTAGCGTGTAGCGTGTAGTGTGTAGCGTGTAGAGTGTAGGGTGTAGAGTGTAGCGTGTAGGGTGTAGCATGTAGCGTGTAGGGTGTAGGGTGTAGAGTGTAGAGTGTAGCGTTTAGGGTGAAGCATGTAGGGTGTAGGGTGTCGGGTATAGCGTGTAGGGTGTAGGGTGTAGAGTGTAACGTGTAGCGTGTAGGGTGTAGCGTGTAGCGTGTAGGGTGTAGGGTGTAGAGTGTAGCGTGTTGCATGTAGGGTGTAGAGTGTAGCGTGTAGAGTGTAGCGTGTAGCGTGTAGAGTGTAGCGTGTAGGGTGTAGAGTATAGTGTGTAGCGTGTAGGGTGTATGGTGTAGCGTGTAGCGTGTAGAGTGTAGGGTGTAGAGTGTAGCGTGTTGCGTGTGGAGTGTAGCGTGTAGTGTGTAGGTTGTAGAGTGTAGCGTGTAGCGTGTAGGGTGTAGGGTGTAGCGTGTAGCGTGTAGAGTGTAGAGTGTAGCGTGTAGCATGTAGAGTTTAGAGTGTAGCGTGTAGGGTGTAGAGTGTAGCGTGTAGCGTGTAGCGTGTAGGGTGTAGGGTGTAGATTGTAGCGTGTAGGGTGCAGGGTGTAGAGTGTAGCGTGTAGGGTGTAGAGTGTAACGTGTAGCGTGTAGGGTGTAGCGTGTAGCGTGTAGGGTGTAGGGTGTAGAGTGTAACGTGTAGCGTGTAGGGTGTAGCGTGTAACGTGTAGGGTGTAGCGTGTAGCGTGTAGTGTGTAGCGTGTAGAGTGTAGGGTGTAGAGTGTAGCGTGTAGGGTGTAGCATGTAGCGTGTAGGGTGTAGGGTGTAGAGTGTAGAGTGTAGCGTTTAGGGTGAAGCATGTAGGGTGTAGGGTGTCGGGTATAGCGTGTAGGGTGTAGGGTGTAGAGTGTAGGGTGTAGCGTGTATGGTGTAGAGTGTAGCGTGTAGCGTGCAGAGTATAGCGTGTAGGGTGTAGCGTGTAGCGTGCAGAGTGTAGCGTGTAGGGTATAGAGTGTAGCGTGTTGCGTGTAGGGTGTAGAGTGTAGCGTGTAGCGTGTAGAGTGTAGAGTGTAGCGTGTAGCGTGTAGAGTGTAGCGTGTAGCGTGTAGGGTGTAGGGTGTAGAGTGTAGCGTGTAGCGTGTAGAGTGTACGGTGTAGAGTGTAGGGTGTAGCGTGTAGGGTGTAGAGTGTAGCGTGTAGCGTGTAGCGTGTAGGGTTAAGCTACACACTACACACTAAACACAAAAAGAAAAGGATATGCAAACCAATGGGATCCACGTTAAATAGTCAATTTTATTGTACAAAAATAGTAATCCACAAACAGAACCAGGCAAAACATACATTTAAAAACATTTAAAACACTAGTATGGCTGAATAGGCCATAAGTAATTTTACCCGAGGGAATGAAGGAAGCTAATACTTTACAGCATATGTGAGACAGGAGAAATAACCAGAGAGAAAAAATTGCTAGGTATGCGGGTACACCAATCTTAGTCAAATCTACATATAAGAAGCCTATTGTTTACTGCCAACTGTGACCCCCTGAGTACTATGACAGGAAACATATACTCCAGCCTAGTATCTGGAAGAAATACATCATGGATCCTATTTTGTTCAACACAGCATGCGTGCGCACAGTTGGTAAGCAAATGAAAGCAGACCCCTATAGAAAGGTAATCAGGGAAATAGGTATGCTGCAGTACTACAAAATCCTAGTTATTTGGATAAATGTATGCATACAGACGCCTTGTGGAAATACAAAGAATCAGGATCCATTGTCCTAAGGCTTGGAAAAATGCCAGGCCATGCATGAAGTAAATAGGTGTAATTCCATAGCAGTTGTAAAGATAAGTTACCCAAGTCCTGTCCCTCGGGAAAAAAACAAAGGAAGCCCTGAACCCCACGCGTATCGACGCTACTCAAGCGTCTTCATCAGAGGAAAAATTGACACCCTACACGCTACACGCTACACTCTACACCCTACACAATACACGCTACTTGCTACACCCTACATGCTACACTCTACACGCTACACGCTACACCCTACACGGTACACGCTACTTGCTACACCCTACATGCTACACTCTACACGCTACACGCTACACGCTACACCCTACACCCTACACCCTACACGCTACACGCTACACCCTACACCCTACACCCTACACGCTACAATCTACACGCTACACGCTACACACTATACGCTACACGCTAGACGCTACACTCTACACGCTACACGATACACGCTACACCCTACACGCTACATCCTACACTCTACACCCTACACCCTACACGCTACACGCTACACGCTACACCCTACACGCTACACCCTACACTCTACACCCTACACCCTACACGCTACACGCTACACGATACACCCTACACGCTGCACCCTACACTCTACACCCTACACGCTACACCCTACACGCTACACTCTACACGCTAAACGCTACAGCTTATACCCTACACTCTACACCGTACACCCTACATGCTACACTCTACACCCTACACCCTACACCCTACATGCTACACCCTACACTCTACACCCTACACGCTACACCCTATGCCCTGCACGCCACACACTAAACTCTACACGCTACACCCTACACCCTACACTGTACACCCTACACCCTACACGCTACACGCTACACTCTACACGCTACACCCTACACTCTACACCCTACACCCTACACGCTATACGCTACACTCTACACCCTGCACGCTACACGCTACACCCTACACGCTACACTCTACACCCTACACGCTACACCCTACACTCTACACCCTACACCCTACACACTACACGCTACTCGCTACACTCTACACCCTACACGCTACACTCTACACTCTACTCCCTACTCTCTACACGCTACACTCTATACCCTACACTCTACAACGCTACGCGCTACACGCTACACCCTACACCCTACACGCTACATGCTACACTCTACACCCTACACGCTACACTCTACACCCTACACGCTACATGCTACACTCTACACCATACACCCTACACGCTACATGCTACACGCTACACTCTACACCCTACACGCTACACGCTAGGGTGTAGAGTGTAATATGTAGCGTGTAGTTTGTAGCGTTTAGCTTGTAGGGTGTAGCGTGTAGCGTGTAGGGTGTAGAGTGTAGCGTGTAGCGTGTAGCATGTAGGGTGTAGGGTGTAGAGTGTAGAGTGTAGCGTGTAGGGTGTAGAGTGTAGGGTGTAGGATGTAGAGTGTAGGGTTTAGAGTGTAATTTGTAGCGTGTAGGGTGTAGCGTGTAGCATGTAGGGTGTAGGGTGTGGAGTGTAGGGTGTAGCGTGTAGGGTGTAGAGTGTAGCGTGTAGCGTGTAGGGTGTAGAGTGTAGGGTGTAGCGTGTAGGGTGTAGAGTGTAGCGTGTAGGGTGTAGCGTGTAGCGTGCAGGGTGTAGAGTGTAGCGTATAGCGTGTACGGTGTAGAGTGTAGGGTGTAGCGTGTAGGGTGTAGAGTGTAGGGTGTAGCGTGTAGGGTGTAGAGTGTAGCGTGTAGCGTGTAGGGTGTAGGGTGTAGGGTGTAGCGTGTAGGGTGTAGCATGTAGCGTTTAGCGTGTAGCATGTAGAGTAGGGTGTAGGGTGTAGAGTGTAGTGTGTAGAGTGTAGAGTGTAGCGTGTAGAGTGTAAAGTGTAGCGTGTAGGGTGTAGCGTGTAGTGTGTAGCGTGTAGCGCGTAGCGTGTAGAGTGTAGGGTATAGAGTGTAGCGTGTAGAGAGTAGGGAGCAGAGTGTAGAGTGTAGCGTGCAGGGTGTAGGGTGTACAGTGTAGGGTGTAGGGTGTAGCGTGTAGCGTGTAGAGTGTAGGGAGTAGGGTGTAGGGTGTAGCGTGTAGGGTGTAGAGTGTAGCGTGTAGTGTGTAGCGTGTAGGGTGTAGCGTGTAGGGTGTAGCGTCTATCATGTACCGTGTAGCGTGTAGCATGTAGAGTAGGGTGTAGGGTGTAGAGTGTAGCGTGTAGGGTGTAGGGTGTAGAGTGTAGGGTGTAGCATGTAGGGTGTAGGGTGTAGGGTGTAGCGTGTAGGGTGTAGAGTGTAGCGTGTAGGGTGTACGGTGTAGAGTGTAGGGTATAAGCTGTAGCGTTTAGCGTGTAGAGTGTAGCGTGTAGCGTGTAGCGTGTAGGGTGTAGAGTGTAGGGTGTAGAGTGTAGCGTGTAGCGTGTAGCGTGTAGGGTGAAGCGTGTAGGGTGTAGCATGTAGCGTGTAGCGTGTAGCATGTAGAGTAGGGTGTAGGGTGTAGGGTGTAGAGTGTAGTGTGTAGAGTGTGGATTGTAGCGTGTAGAGTGTAAA
This sequence comes from Ranitomeya variabilis, assembly GCF_051348905.1. Taxonomy (NCBI): domain Eukaryota; kingdom Metazoa; phylum Chordata; class Amphibia; order Anura; family Dendrobatidae; genus Ranitomeya; species Ranitomeya variabilis. The sequence goes on along the minus strand of NW_027507984.1, from coordinate 628,061 downwards.
GTGTAGCGTGTAGGGTGTAGCGTGTAGTGTGTAGCGTGTAGCGCGTAGCGTGTAGAGTGTAGGGTATAGAGTGTAGCGTGTAGAGAGTAGGGAGCAGAGTGTAGTGTAGCGTGTAGGGTGTAGGGTGTACAGTGTAGGGTGTAGGGTGTAGCGTGTAGCGTGTAGGGTGTAGGGTGTAGGGTGTAGCATGTAGTGTGTAGCGTGTAGCGTGTAGGGTGTAGGGTGTAGAGTGTAGGGTGTAGGGTGTAGAGTGTAACGTGTAGCGTGTAGGGTGTAGCATGTAGCGTGTAGGGTGTAGGGTGTAGAGTGTAGGGTGTAGCGTGTAGGGTGTAGCGTGTAGCGTGTAGGGTGTAGGGTGTAGAGTGTAGGGTGTAGCGTGTAGGGTGTAGCGTGTATCGTGTAGCGTGTAGAGTGTAGCGTCTAGCGTATAGGGTGTAGCGTGTAGCGTGTAGATTGTAGCGTGTAGGGTGTAGGGTGTAGGGTGTAGCGTGTAGCGTGTAGGGTGTAGAGTGTAGCGTGTAGTGTGTAGGGTGTAGGGTGTAGAGTGCAGAGTGGAGGGTGTAGAGTGTAGCGTGTAGAGTGTAGGGTGTAGAGTGTAGGGTGTAGAGTGTAACGTGTAGTGTGTAGGGTGTAGCGTGTAGCGTGTAGGGTGTAGCGTGTAGCGTGTAGGGTGCAGGGTGTAGGGTGTAGGGTGTAGAGTGTAGCGTGTAGGGTGTAGGGTGTAGAGTGCAGAGTGTAGGGTGTAGAGTGTAGCGTGTAGAGTGTAGGGTGTAGAGTGCAGGGTGTAGAGTGTAACGTGTAGTGTGTAGGGTGTAGCGTGTAGCGTGTAGGGTGTAGCGTGTAGCGTGTAGGGAGCAGGGTGTAGAGTGTAGCGTGTAGGGTGTAGAGTGTAACGTGTAGCGTGTAGAGTGTAGTGTGTAGGGTGTAGGGTGTAGAGTGTAACGTGTAGCGTGTAGGGTGTAGCGTGTAGCGTGTAGGGTGTAGGGTGTAGAGTGTAGCGTGTTGCATGTAGGGTGTAGAGTGTAGCGTGTAGAGTGTAGCGTGTAGCGTGTAGCGTGTAGAGTGTAGCGTGTAGGGTGTAGAGTATAGTGTGTAGCGTGTAGGGTGTATGGTGTAGAGTGTAGAGTGTAGCATGTAGCGTGTAGCGTGTAGAGTGTAGCGTGTAGGGTGTAGAGTGTAGCGTGTTGCATGTAGGGTGTACAGTGTAGCGTGTAGCGTGTAGAGTGTAGGGTGTAGAGTGTAGCGTGTAGCGTGTAGAGTGTAGGGTGTAGAGTGTAGCGTGTTGCGTGTGGTGGAGTGTAGCGTGTAGCGTGTAGGTTGTAGAGTGTAGCGTGTAGCGTGTAGGGTGTAGGGTGTAGCGTGTAGCGTGTAGAGTGTAGAGTGTAGCGTGTAGCATGTAGAGTTTAGAGTGTAGCGTGTAGGGTGTAGAGTGTAGCGCGAAGCGTGTAGGGTGTAGGGTGTAGAGTGTAGCGTGTAGCGTGTAGTGTACGGTGTAGAGTGTAGGGTGTAGCGTGTAGGGTGTAGAGTGTAGCGTGTAGCGTGTAGCGTGTAGGGTGTAGGGTGTAGATTGTAGCGTGTAGGGTGCAGGGTGTAGAGTGTAGCGTGTAGGGTGTAGAGTGTAACGTGTAGCGTGTAGGGTGTAGCGTGTAGCGTGTAGGGTGTAGGGTGTAGAGTGTAACGTGTAGCGTGTAGGGTGTAGCGTGTAGCGTGTAGGGTGTAGCGTGTAGCGTGTAGTGTGTAGCGTGTAGAGTGTAGGGTGTAGAGTGTAGCGTGTAGGGTGTAGCATGTAGCGTGTAGGGTGTAGGGTGTAGAGTGTAGAGTGTAGCGTTTAGGGTGAAGCATGTAGGGTGTAGGGTGTCGGGTATAGCGTGTAGGGTGTAGGGTGTAGAGTGTAGGGTGTAGCGTGTATGGTGTAGAGTGTAGCGTGTAGCGTGCAGAGTATAGCGTGTAGGTTGTAGCGTGTAGCGTGCAGAGTGTAGCGTGTAGGGTATAGAGTGTAGCGTGTTGCGTGTAGGGTGTAGAGTGTAGCGTGTAGCGTGTAGAGTGTAGAGTGTAGCGTGTAGCGTGTAGAGTGTAGGGTGTAGAGTATAGCGTGTAGCGTGTAGGGTGTAGGGTGTAGAGTGTAGAGTGTAGCATGTAGCGTGTAGCGTGTAGAGTGTAGCGTGTAGAGTGTAGGGTGTAGCGTGTAGCGTGTAGCGTGTAGAGTGTAGGGTGTAGAGTGTAGCGTGTAGCGTGTAGAGTGTAGAGTGTAGCGTGTAGGGTGTAGAGTGTAGCGTGTAGCGTTTAGGGTGTAGGGTGTAGAGTGTAGCGTGTAGCGTGTAGAGTGTACGGTGTAGAGTGTAGGGTGTAGCGTGTAGGGTGTAGAGTGTAGCGTGTAGCGTGTAGCGTGTAGGGTTAAGCTACACACTACACACTAAACACAAAAAGAAAAGGATATGCAAACCAATGGGATCCACGTTAAATAGTCAATTTTATTGTACAAAAATAGTAATCCACAAACAGAACCAGGCAAAACATACATTTAAATACATTTAAAACACTAGTATGGCTGAATAGGCCATAAGTAATTTTACCCGAGGGAATGAAGGAAGCTAATACTTTACAGCATATGTGAGACAGGAGAAATAACCAGAGAGAAAAAATTGCTAGGTATGCGGGTACACCAATCTTAGTCAAATCTACATATAAGAAGCCTATTGTTTACTGCCAACTGTGACCCCCTGAGTACTATGACAGGAAACATATACTCCAGCCTAGTATCTGGAAGAAATACATCATGGATCCTATTTTGTTCAACACAGCATGCGTGCGCACAGTTGGTAAGCAAATGAAAGCAGACCCCTATAGAAAGGTAATCAGGGAAATAGGTATGCTGCAGTACTACAAAATCCTAGTTATTTGGATAAATGTATGCATACAGACGCCTTGTGGAAATACAAAGAATCAGGATCCATTGTCCTAAGGCTTGGAAAAATGCCAGGCCATGCATGAAGTAAATAGGTGTAATTCCATAGCAGTTGTAAAGATAAGTTACCCAAGTCCTGTCCCTCGGGAAAAAAACAAAGGAAGCCCTGAACCCCACGCGTATCGACGCTACTCAAGCGTCTTCATCAGAGGAAAAATTGACACCCTACACGCTACACGCTACACTCTACACCCTACACAATACACGCTACTTGCTACACCCTACATGCTACACTCTACACGCTACACGCTACACCCTACACGGTACACGCTACTTGCTACACCCTACATGCTACACTCTACACGCTACACGCTACACGCTACACCCTACACCCTACACCCTACACGCTACACGCTACACCCTACACCCTACACCCTACACGCTACAATCTACACGCTACACGCTACACACTATACGCTACACGCTAGACGCTACACTCTACACGCTACACGATACACGCTACACCCTACACGCTACATCCTACACTCTACACCCTACACCCTACACGCTACACGCTACACGCTACACCCTACACGCTACACCCTACACTCTACACCCTACACCCTACACGCTACACGCTACACGATACACCCTACACGCTGCACCCTACACTCTACACCCTACACGCTACACCCTACACGCTACACTCTACACGCTAAACGCTACAGCTTATACCCTACACTCTACACCGTACACCCTACATGCTACACTCTACACCCTACACCCTACACCCTACATGCTACACCCTACACTCTACACCCTACACGCTACACCCTATGCCCTGCACGCCACACACTAAACTCTACACGCTACACCCTACACCCTACACTGTACACCCTACACCCTACACGCTACACGCTACACTCTACACGCTACACCCTACACTCTACACCCTACACCCTACACGCTATACGCTACACTCTACACCCTGCACGCTACACGCTACACCCTACACGCTACACTCTACACCCTACACGCTACACCCTACACTCTACACCCTACACCCTACACACTACACGCTACTCGCTACACTCTACACCCTACACGCTACACTCTACACTCTACTCCCTACTCTCTACACGCTACACTCTATACCCTACACTCTACAACGCTACGCGCTACACGCTACACCCTACACCCTACACGCTACATGCTACACTCTACACCCTACACGCTACACTCTACACCCTACACGCTACATGCTACACTCTACACCATACACCCTACACGCTACATGCTACACGCTACACTCTACACCCTACACGCTACACGCTAGGGTGTAGAGTGTAATATGTAGCGTGTAGTTTGTAGCGTTTAGCTTGTAGGGTGTAGCGTGTAGCGTGTAGGGTGTAGAGTGTAGCGTGTAGCGTGTAGCATGTAGGGTGTAGGGTGTAGAGTGTAGAGTGTAGCGTGTAGGGTGTAGAGTGTAGGGTGTAGGATGTAGAGTGTAGGGTTTAGAGTGTAATTTGTAGCGTGTAGGGTGTAGCGTGTAGCATGTAGGGTGTAGGGTGTGGAGTGTAGGGTGTAGCGTGTAGGGTGTAGAGTGTAGCGTGTAGCGTGTAGGGTGTAGAGTGTAGGATGTAGTGTGTAGGGTGTAGAGTGTAGCGTGTAGGGTGTAGCGTGTAGCGTGCAGGGTGTAGAGTGTAGCGTATAGCGTGTACGGTGTAGAGTGTAGGGTGTAGCGTGTAGGGTGTAGAGTGTAGGGTGTAGCGTGTAGGGTGTAGAGTGTAGCGTGTAGCGTGTAGGGTGTAGGGTGTAGGGTGTAGCGTGTAGGGTGTAGCATGTAGCGTTTAGCGTGTAGCATGTAGAGTAGGGTGTAGGGTGTAGAGTGTAGTGTGTAGAGTGTAGAGTGTAGCGTGTAGAGTGTAAAGTGTAGCGTGTAGGGTGTAGCGTGTAGTGTGTAGCGTGTAGCGCGTAGCGTGTAGAGTGTAGGGTATAGAGTGTAGCGTGTAGAGAGTAGGGAGCAGAGTGTAGAGTGTAGCGTGCAGGGTGTAGGGTGTACAGTGTAGGGTGTAGGGTGTAGCGTGTAGCGTGTAGAGTGTAGGGAGTAGGGTGTAGGGTGTAGCGTGTAGGGTGTAGAGTGTAGCGTGTAGTGTGTAGCGTGTAGGGTGTAGCGTGTAGGGTGTAGCGTCTATCATGTACCGTGTAGCGTGTAGCATGTAGAGTAGGGTGTAGGGTGTAGAGTGTAGCGTGTAGGGTGTAGGGTGTAGAGTGTAGGGTGTAGCATGTAGGGTGTAGGGTGTAGGGTGTAGCGTGTAGGGTGTAGAGTGTAGCGTGTAGGGTGTACGGTGTAGAGTGTAGGGTATAAGCTGTAGCGTTTAGCGTGTAGAGTGTAGCGTGTAGCGTGTAGCGTGTAGGGTGTAGAGTGTAGGGTGTAGAGTGTAGCGTGTAGCGTGTAGCGTGTAGGGTGTAGGGTGAAGCGTGTAGGGTGTAGCATGTAGCGTGTAGCGTGTAGCATGTAGAGTAGGGTGTAGGGTGTAGGGTGTAGAGTGTAGTGTGTAGAGTGTGGATTGTAGCGTGTAGAGTGTAAAGTGTAGCGTGTAGGGTGTAGCGTGTAGTGTGTAGCGTGTAGCGCGTAGCGTGTAGAGTGTAGGGTATAGAGTGTAGCGTGTAGAGAGTAGGGAGCAGAGTGTAGTGTAGCGTGTAGGGTGTAGGGTGTACAGTGTAGGGTGTAGGGTGTAGCGTGTAGCGTGTAGGGTGTAGGGTGTAGGGTGTAGCATGTAGTGTGTAGCGTGTAGCGTGTAGGGTGTAGGGTGTAGAGTGTAGGGTGTAGGGTGTAGAGTGTAACGTGTAGCGTGTAGGGTGTAGCATGTAGCGTGTAGGGTGTAGGGTGTAGAGTGTAGGGTGTAGCGTGTAGGGTGTAGCGTGTAGCGTGTAGGGTGTAGGGTGTAGAGTGTAGGGTGTAGCGTGTAGGGTGTAGCGTGTATCGTGTAGCGTGTAGAGTGTAGCGTCTAGCGTATAGGGTGTAGCGTGTAGCGTGTAGATTGTAGCGTGTAGGGTGTAGGGTGTAGGGTGTAGCGTGTAGCGTGTAGGGTGTAGAGTGTAGCGTGTAGTGTGTAGGGTGTAGGGTGTAGAGTGCAGAGTGGAGGGTGTAGAGTGTAGCGTGTAGAGTGTAGGGTGTAGAGTGTAGGGTGTAGAGTGTAACGTGTAGTGTGTAGGGTGTAGCGTGTAGCGTGTAGGGTGTAGCGTGTAGCGTGTAGGGTGCAGGGTGTAGGGTGTAGGGTGTAGAGTGTAGCGTGTAGGGTGTAGGGTGTAGAGTGCAGAGTGTAGGGTGTAGAGTGTAGCGTGTAGAGTGTAGGGTGTAGAGTGCAGGGTGTAGAGTGTAACGTGTAGTGTGTAGGGTGTAGCGTGTAGCGTGTAGGGTGTAGCGTGTAGCGTGTAGGGAGCAGGGTGTAGAGTGTAGCGTGTAGGGTGTAGAGTGTAACGTGTAGCGTGTAGAGTGTAGTGTGTAGGGTGTAGGGTGTAGAGTGTAACGTGTAGCGTGTAGGGTGTAGCGTGTAGCGTGTAGGGTGTAGGGTGTAGAGTGTAGCGTGTTGCATGTAGGGTGTAGAGTGTAGCGTGTAGAGTGTAGCGTGTAGCGTGTAGCGTGTAGAGTGTAGCGTGTAGGGTGTAGAGTATAGTGTGTAGCGTGTAGGGTGTATGGTGTAGAGTGTAGAGTGTAGCATGTAGCGTGTAGCGTGTAGAGTGTAGCGTGTAGGGTGTAGAGTGTAGCGTGTTGCATGTAGGGTGTACAGTGTAGCGTGTAGCGTGTAGAGTGTAGGGTGTAGAGTGTAGCGTGTAGCGTGTAGAGTGTAGGGTGTAGAGTGTAGCGTGTTGCGTGTGGTGGAGTGTAGCGTGTAGCGTGTAGGTTGTAGAGTGTAGCGTGTAGCGTGTAGGGTGTAGGGTGTAGCGTGTAGCGTGTAGAGTGTAGAGTGTAGCGTGTAGCATGTAGAGTTTAGAGTGTAGCGTGTAGGGTGTAGAGTGTAGCGCGAAGCGTGTAGGGTGTAGGGTGTAGAGTGTAGCGTGTAGCGTGTAGTGTACGGTGTAGAGTGTAGGGTGTAGCGTGTAGGGTGTAGAGTGTAGCGTGTAGCGTGTAGCGTGTAGGGTGTAGGGTGTAGATTGTAGCGTGTAGGGTGCAGGGTGTAGAGTGTAGCGTGTAGGGTGTAGAGTGTAACGTGTAGCGTGTAGGGTGTAGCGTGTAGCGTGTAGGGTGTAGGGTGTAGAGTGTAACGTGTAGCGTGTAGGGTGTAGCGTGTAGCGTGTAGGGTGTAGCGTGTAGCGTGTAGTGTGTAGCGTGTAGAGTGTAGGGTGTAGAGTGTAGCGTGTAGGGTGTAGCATGTAGCGTGTAGGGTGTAGGGTGTAGAGTGTAGAGTGTAGCGTTTAGGGTGAAGCATGTAGGGTGTAGGGTGTCGGGTATAGCGTGTAGGGTGTAGGGTGTAGAGTGTAGGGTGTAGCGTGTATGGTGTAGAGTGTAGCGTGTAGCGTGCAGAGTATAGCGTGTAGGTTGTAGCGTGTAGCGTGCAGAGTGTAGCGTGTAGGGTATAGAGTGTAGCGTGTTGCGTGTAGGGTGTAGAGTGTAGCGTGTAGCGTGTAGAGTGTAGAGTGTAGCGTGTAGCGTGTAGAGTGTAGGGTGTAGAGTATAGCGTGTAGCGTGTAGGGTGTAGGGTGTAGAGTGTAGAGTGTAGCATGTAGCGTGTAGCGTGTAGAGTGTAGCGTGTAGAGTGTAGGGTGTAGCGTGTAGCGTGTAGCGTGTAGAGTGTAGGGTGTAGAGTGTAGCGTGTAGCGTGTAGAGTGTAGAGTGTAGCGTGTAGGGTGTAGAGTGTAGCGTGTAGCATTTAGGGTGTAGGGTGTAGAGTGTAGCGTGTAGCGTGTAGAGTGTACGGTGTAGAGTGTAGGGTGTAGCGTGTAGGGTGTAGAGTGTAGCGTGTAGCGTGTAGCGTGTAGGGTTAAGCTACACACTACACACTAAACACAAAAAGAAAAGGATATGCAAACCAATGGGATCCACGTTAAATAGTCAATTTTATTGTACAAAAATAGTAATCCACAAACAGAACCAGGCAAAACATACATTTAAAAACATTTAAAACACTAGTATGGCTGAATAGGCCATAAGTAATTTTACCCGAGGGAATGAAGGAAGCTAATACTTTACAGCATATGTGAGACAGGAGAAATAACCAGAGAGAAAAAATTGCTAGGTATGCGGGTACACCAATCTTAGTCAAATCTACATATAAGAAGCCTATTGTTTACTGCCAACTGTGACCCCCTGAGTACTATGACAGGAAACATATACTCCAGCCTAGTATCTGGAAGAAATACATCATGGATCCTATTTTGTTCAACACAGCATGTGTGCGCACAGTTGGTAAGCAAATGAAAGCAGACCCCTATAGAAAGGTAATCAGGGAAATAGGTATGCTGCAGTACTACAAAATCCTAGTTATTTGGATTAATGTATGCATACAGACGCCTTGTGGAAATACAAAGAATCAGGATCCATTGTCCTAAGGCTTGGAAAAATGCCAGGCCATGCATGAAGTAAATAGGTGTAATTCCATAGCAGTTGTAAAGATAAGTTACCCAAGTCCTGTCCCTCGGGAAAAAAACAAAGGAAGCCCTGAACCCCACGCGTATCGACGCTACTCAAGCGTCTTCATCAGAGGAAAAATTGACACCCTACACGCTACACGCTACACTCTACACCCTACACAATACACGCTACTTGCTACACCCTACATGCTACACTCTACACGCTACACGCTACACCCTACACGGTACACGCTACTTGCTACACCCTACATGCTACACTCTACACGCTACACGCTACACGCTACACCCTACACCCTACACCCTACACGCTACACGCTACACCCTACACCCTACACCCTACACGCTACAATCTACACGCTACACGCTACACACTATACGCTACACGCTAGACGCTACACTCTACACGCTACACGATACACGCTACACCCTACACGCTACATCCTACACTCTACACCCTACACCCTACACGCTACACGCTACACGCTACACCCTACACGCTACACCCTACACTCTACACCCTACACCCTACACGCTACACGCTACACGATACACCCTACACGCTGCACCCTACACTCTACACCCTACACGCTACACCCTACACGCTACACTCTACACGCTAAACGCTACAGCTTATACCCTACACTCTACACCGTACACCCTACATGCTACACTCTACACCCTACACCCTACACCCTACATGCTACACCCTACACTCTACACCCTACACGCTACACCCTATGCCCTGCACGCCACACACTAAACTCTACACGCTACACCCTACACCCTACACTGTACACCCTACACCCTACACGCTACACGCTACACTCTACACGCTACACCCTACACTCTACACCCTACACCCTACACGCTATACGCTACACTCTACACCCTGCACGCTACACGCTACACCCTACACGCTACACTCTACACCCTACACGCTACACCCTACACTCTACACCCTACACCCTACACACTACACGCTACTCGCTACACTCTACACCCTACACGCTACACTCTACACTCTACTCCCTACTCTCTACACGCTGCACTCTATACCCTACACTCTACAACGCTACGCGCTACACGCTACACCCTACACCCTACACGCTACATGCTACACTCTACACCCTACACGCTACACTCTACACCCTACACGCTACATGCTACACTCTACACCATACACCCTACACGCTACATGCTACACGCTACACTCTACACCCTACACGCTACACGCTAGGGTGTAGAGTGTAATATGTAGCGTGTAGTTTGTAGCGTTTAGCTTGTAGGGTGTAGCGTGTAGCGTGTAGGGTGTAGAGTGTAGCGTGTAGCGTGTAGCATGTAGGGTGTAGGGTGTAGAGTGTAGAGTGTAGCGTGTAGGGTGTAGAGTGTAGGGTGTAGGATGTAGAGTGTAGGGTTTAGAGTGTAATTTGTAGCGTGTAGGGTGTAGCGTGTAGCATGTAGGGTGTAGGGTGTGGAGTGTAGGGTGTAGCGTGTAGGGTGTAGAGTGTAGCGTGTAGCGTGTAGGGTGTAGAGTGTAGGGTGTAGCGTGTAGGGTGTAGAGTGTAGCGTGTAGGGTGTAGCGTGTAGCGTGCAGGGTGTAGAGTGTAGCGTATAGCGTGTACGGTGTAGAGTGTAGGGTGTAGCGTGTAGGGTGTAGAGTGTAGGGTGTAGCGTGTAGGGTGTAGAGTGTAGCGTGTAGCGTGTAGGGTGTAGGGTGTAGGGTGTAGCGTGTAGGGTGTAGCATGTAGCGTTTAGCGTGTAGCATGTAGAGTAGGGTGTAGGGTGTAGAGTGTAGTGTGTAGAGTGTAGAGTGTAGCGTGTAGAGTGTAAAGTGTAGCGTGTAGGGTGTAGCGTGTAGTGTGTAGCGTGTAGCGCGTAGCGTGTAGAGTGTAGGGTATAGAGTGTAGCGTGTAGAGAGTAGGGAGCAGAGTGTAGAGTGTAGCGTGCAGGGTGTAGGGTGTACAGTGTAGGGTGTAGGGTGTAGCGTGTAGCGTGTAGAGTGTAGGGAGTAGGGTGTAGGGTGTAGCGTGTAGGGTGTAGAGTGTAGCGTGTAGTGTGTAGCGTGTAGGGTGTAGCGTGTAGGGTGTAGCGTCTATCATGTACCGTGTAGCGTGTAGCATGTAGAGTAGGGTGTAGGGTGTAGAGTGTAGCGTGTAGGGTGTAGGGTGTAGAGTGTAGGGTGTAGCATGTAGGGTGTAGGGTGTAGGGTGTAGCGTGTAGGGTGTAGAGTGTAGCGTGTAGGGTGTACGGTGTAGAGTGTAGGGTATAAGCTGTAGCGTTTAGCGTGTAGAGTGTAGCGTGTAGCGTGTAGCGTGTAGGGTGTAGAGTGTAGGGTGTAGAGTGTAGCGTGTAGCGTGTAGCGTGTAGGGTGTAGGGTGAAGCGTGTAGGGTGTAGCATGTAGCGTGTAGCGTGTAGCATGTAGAGTAGGGTGTAGGGTGTAGGGTGTAGAGTGTAGTGTGTAGAGTGTGGATTGTAGCGTGTAGAGTGTAAAGTGTAGCGTGTAGGGTGTAGCGTGTAGTGTGTAGCGTGTAGCGCGTAGCGTGTAGAGTGTAGGGTATAGAGTGTAGCGTGTAGAGAGTAGGGAGCAGAGTGTAGTGTAGCGTGTAGGGTGTAGGGTGTACAGTGTAGGGTGTAGGGTGTAGCGTGTAGCGTGTAGGGTGTAGGGTGTAGGGTGTAGCATGTAGTGTGTAGCGTGTAGCGTGTAGGGTGTAGGGTGTAGAGTGTAGGGTGTAGGGTGTAGAGTGTAACGTGTAGCGTGTAGGGTGTAGCATGTAGCGTGTAGGGTGTAGGGTGTAGAGTGTAGGGTGTAGCGTGTAGGGTGTAGCGTGTAGCGTGTAGGGTGTAGGGTGTAGAGTGTAGGGTGTAGCGTGTAGGGTGTAGCGTGTATCGTGTAGCGTGTAGAGTGTAGCGTCTAGCGTATAGGGTGTAGCGTGTAGCGTGTAGATTGTAGCGTGTAGGGTGTAGGGTGTAGGGTGTAGCGTGTAGCGTGTAGGGTGTAGAGTGTAGCGTGTAGTGTGTAGGGTGTAGGGTGTAGAGTGCAGAGTGGAGGGTGTAGAGTGTAGCGTGTAGAGTGTAGGGTGTAGAGTGTAGGGTGTAGAGTGTAACGTGTAGTGTGTAGGGTGTAGCGTGTAGCGTGTAGGGTGTAGCGTGTAGCGTGTAGGGTGCAGGGTGTAGGGTGTAGGGTGTAGAGTGTAGCGTGTAGGGTGTAGGGTGTAGAGTGCAGAGTGTAGGGTGTAGAGTGTAGCGTGTAGAGTGTAGGGTGTAGAGTGCAGGGTGTAGAGTGTAACGTGTAGTGTGTAGGGTGTAGCGTGTAGCGTGTAGGGTGTAGCGTGTAGCGTGTAGGGAGCAGGGTGTAGAGTGTAGCGTGTAGGGTGTAGAGTGTAACGTGTAGCGTGTAGAGTGTAGTGTGTAGGGTGTAGGGTGTAGAGTGTAACGTGTAGCGTGTAGGGTGTAGCGTGTAGCGTGTAGGGTGTAGGGTGTAGAGTGTAGCGTGTTGCATGTAGGGTGTAGAGTGTAGCGTGTAGAGTGTAGCGTGTAGCGTGTAGCGTGTAGAGTGTAGCGTGTAGGGTGTAGAGTATAGTGTGTAGCGTGTAGGGTGTATGGTGTAGAGTGTAGAGTGTAGCATGTAGCGTGTAGCGTGTAGAGTGTAGCGTGTAGGGTGTAGAGTGTAGCGTGTTGCATGTAGGGTGTACAGTGTAGCGTGTAGCGTGTAGAGTGTAGGGTGTAGAGTGTAGCGTGTAGCGTGTAGAGTGTAGGGTGTAGAGTGTAGCGTGTTGCGTGTGGTGGAGTGTAGCGTGTAGCGTGTAGGTTGTAGAGTGTAGCGTGTAGCGTGTAGGGTGTAGGGTGTAGCGTGTAGCGTGTAGAGTGTAGAGTGTAGCGTGTAGCATGTAGAGTTTAGAGTGTAGCGTGTAGGGTGTAGAGTGTAGCGCGAAGCGTGTAGGGTGTAGGGTGTAGAGTGTAGCGTGTAGCGTGTAGTGTACGGTGTAGAGTGTAGGGTGTAGCGTGTAGGGTGTAGAGTGTAGCGTGTAGCGTGTAGCGTGTAGGGTGTAGGGTGTAGATTGTAGCGTGTAGGGTGCAGGGTGTAGAGTGTAGCGTGTAGGGTGTAGAGTGTAACGTGTAGCGTGTAGGGTGTAGCGTGTAGCGTGTAGGGTGTAGGGTGTAGAGTGTAACGTGTAGCGTGTAGGGTGTAGCGTGTAGCGTGTAGGGTGTAGCGTGTAGCGTGTAGTGTGTAGCGTGTAGAGTGTAGGGTGTAGAGTGTAGCGTGTAGGGTGTAGCATGTAGCGTGTAGGGTGTAGGGTGTAGAGTGTAGAGTGTAGCGTTTAGGGTGAAGCATGTAGGGTGTAGGGTGTCGGGTATAGCGTGTAGGGTGTAGGGTGTAGAGTGTAGGGTGTAGCGTGTATGGTGTAGAGTGTAGCGTGTAGCGTGCAGAGTATAGCGTGTAGGTTGTAGCGTGTAGCGTGCAGAGTGTAGCGTGTAGGGTATAGAGTGTAGCGTGTTGCGTGTAGGGTGTAGAGTGTAGCGTGTAGCGTGTAGAGTGTAGAGTGTAGCGTGTAGCGTGTAGAGTGTAGGGTGTAGAGTATAGCGTGTAGCGTGTAGGGTGTAGGGTGTAGAGTGTAGAGTGTAGCATGTAGCGTGTAGCGTGTAGAGTGTAGCGTGTAGAGTGTAGGGTGTAGCGTGTAGCGTGTAGCGTGTAGAGTGTAGGGTGTAGAGTGTAGCGTGTAGCGTGTAGAGTGTAGAGTGTAGCGTGTAGGGTGTAGAGTATAGCGTGTAGCGTTTAGGGTGTAGGGTGTAGAGTGTAGCGTGTAGCGTGTAGAGTGTACGGTGTAGAGTGTAGGGTGTAGCGTGTAGGGTGTAGAGTGTAGCGTGTAGCGTGTAGCGTGTAGGGTTAAGCTACACACTACACACTAAACACAAAAAGAAAAGGATATGCAAACCAATGGGATCCACGTTAAATAGTCAATTTTATTGTACAAAAATAGTAATCCACAAACAGAACCAGGCAAAACATACATTTAAAAACATTTAAAACACTAGTATGGCTGAATAGGCCATAAGTAATTTTACCCGAGGGAATGAAGGAAGCTAATACTTTACAGCATATGTGAGACAGGAGAAATAACCAGAGAGAAAAAATTGCTAGGTATGCGGGTACACCAATCTTAGTCAAATCTACATATAAGAAGCCTATTGTTTACTGCCAACTGTGACCCCCTGAGTACTATGACAGGAAACATATACTCCAGCCTAGTATCTGGAAGAAATACATCATGGATCCTATTTTGTTCAACACAGCATGCGTGCGCACAGTTGGTAAGCAAATGAAAGCAGACCCCTATAGAAAGGTAATCAGGGAAATAGGTATGCTGCAGTACTACAAAATCCTAGTTATTTGGATTAATGTATGCATACAGACGCCTTGTGGAAATACAAAGAATCAGGATCCATTGTCCTAAGGCTTGGAAAAATGCCAGGCCATGCATGAAGTAAATAGGTGTAATTCCATAGCAGTTGTAAAGATAAGTTACCCAAGTCCTGTCCCTCGGGAAAAAAACAAAGGAAGCCCTGAACCCCACGCGTATCGACGCTACTCAAGCGTCTTCATCAGAGGAAAAATTGACACCCTACACGCTACACGCTACACTCTACACCCTACACACTACACGCTACTCGCTACACTCTACACCCTACACGCTACACTCTACACTCTACACCGTACACTCTACACGCTACACCCTACACGCTACACGCTACACCCTACACGCTACACGCTACACTCCACACCCTACATGCTACACCCTACACCCTACTCCCTACACTCTACACGCTACACGCTACACCCTACACCCTACACTGTACACCCTACACCCTACATGCTACACTCTACACTCTGCTCCCTACTCTCTACACGCTACACTCTATACCCTACACTCTACACGCTACGCGCTACACGCTACACACTACACGCTACACTTTACACTCTACACGCTACACTCCACACTACACACTACACTCTACACCCTACACCCTACACCCTACTCTACATGCTACACGCTACACGCTACATGCTACACCCTACACGCTTCACCCTACACGCTACACGCTACACGCTACACTCTACACCCTACACTCTACACCCTACACGCTACACGCTACACGCTACACTCTACACGCTAAACGCTACAGCTTATACCCTACACTCTACACCGTACACCCTACACGCTACACTCTACACCCTGCACGCTACACCCTACACCCTACACCCTACATGCTACACCCTACACTCTACACCCTACACCCTACATGCTACACTCTACACCCTACACCCTACTCTACATGCTACACGCTACACGGTACATGATACACGCTACACCCTACACGCTACACGCTACACCCTACACGCTACACGCTACACGCTACAATCTACACCCTACACGCTACACCCTACACCCTACTCCCTACACTCTACACGCTACACGCTACACCCTACACCCTACACTGTACACCCTACACCCTGCACGCTACACTCTACACTCTGCTCCCTACTCTCTACACGCTACACTCTATACCCTACACTCTACACGCTACGCGCTACACGCTACACACTACACGCTACACCCTACACGCTACACTTTACACTCTACACGCTACACTCTACACTCTACACACGACACTCTACACCCTACACCCTACACCCTACTCTACATGCTACACGCTACACGCTACATGCTACACCCTACACGCTACACCCTACACCCTACACGCTACACGCTACACGCTACACGCTACACTCTACACCCTACACTCTACACCCTACACGCTACACGCTACACGCTACACGCTACACTCTACACGCTAAACGCTACAGCTTATACCCTACACTCTACACCGTACACCCTACACGCTACACTCTACACCCTACACGCTACACCCTACACCCTACATGCTACACCCTACACTCTACACCCTACACCCTACACGCTACACCCTACGCCCTGCACGCCACACACTACACTCTACACGCTACACCCTACACACTACACTCTACACGCTACACGCTACACGCTACACGCTACACTCTACACCCTACACGCTACACTCTACACCCTACACACTACACTCTATACGCTACACGGTACACGCTACACGCTACGCCCTACACCCTACACGCTACATGTTACACTCTACACCCTACACGCTACACTCTACACCCTACACGCTACACCCTACACCCTACACGCTACACACTACACGCTACACTCTACACCCTACACGCTGCACTCTATACGCTACACGGTACACGCTACACGCTACACCCTACACCCTACATGCTACACGCTACACCCTACACTGTACACCCTACACCCTACACGCTACACTCTACACGCTACACGCTACACGCTACACGCTACACTCTACACCCTACACGCTACACTCTACACCCTACACACTACACTCTATACGCTACACGGTACACGCTACACGCTACGCCCTACACCCTACACGCTACATGTTACACTCTACACCCTACACGCTATACGCTACACTCTACACACTGTACGCTACACGCTACACGCTACACCCTACACGCTACACTCTACACCCTACACGCTACACTCTACATGCTACACGCTACACGCTACATGCTACACGCTACAGCCTACACGCTACACTCTACACCCTACACCCTACCCCCTACACGCTACACTCTTCACCCTACACGCTACACCCTACACTCTACACCCTACACCCTACACGCTACTCGCTACACTCTACACCCTACCCGCTACACTCTACACGCTACACGCTACACTCTACACTCTACACGCTACACGCTACACTCTACACCCTACACGCAACACGCTACACTCTACACCCTACACGCTACACTCTGCATGCTACACGCTACACCCTACACCCTACACGCTACACTCTACACGCTACACGCTACACTCTACACCATACACGCTACACCCTACACTCTACACCCTACACCCTACACGCTATACCCGACACCCTACACCCTACATGCTTCACCCTACACGCTACACTCTACACTCTACACCCTACACGCTACATGCTACACTCTACACGCTACACTCTACACCCTACACGCTACACTCTACATCCTACACCCTACACGCTATACGCTACACTCTACACCCTACACCCTACACTCTACACCCTACACGCTACACGCTACACTCTACACCCTACACCCTACACACGCTACACGCTACACCCTACACTCTACACGCTACATGCTACACTCTACACCCTACACGATACATGCTACACCCTACACGCTACAGCCTACACGCTACACGCTACACTCTACACCCTACAAGCTACACGCTACACGCTACACCCTACACTCTACACCCTACACCGTACACGCTACACGCTACACTCTACAGGCTACACCCTTCACTCTACACCCTACACCCTACATGCTACACTCTACACCCTACACGGTACACCCTACAATCTACATGCTACATGCTACACTCTACACTCTACACCCTACACCCTACACGCTACATGCTACACTCTACACCCTACACGCTACACTCTACACCCTACACGCTACATGCTACACTCTACACCATACACCCTACACGCTACATGCTACACGCTACACTCTACACCCTACACGCTACACGCTAGGGTGTAGAGTGAAATATGTAGCGTGTAGTTTGTAGCGTTTAGCTTGTAGGGTGTAGCGTGTAGCGTGTAGGGTGTAGAGTGTAGCGTGTAGCGTGTAGCATGTAGGGTGTAGGGTGTAGAGTGTAGAGTGTAGCGTGTAGGGTGTAGAGTGTAGGGTGTAGGATGTAGAGTGTAGGGTTTAGAGTGTAATTTGTAGCGTGTAGGGTGTAGCGTGTAGCATGTAGGGTGTAGGGTGTGGAGTGTAGGGTGTAGCGTGTAGGGTGTAGAGTGTAGCGTATAGCGTGTAGGGTGTAGAGTGTAGGGTGTAGCGTGTAGGGTGTAGAGTGTAGCGTGTAGGGTGTAGCGTGTAGCGTGCAGGGTGTAGAGTGTAGCGTATAGCGTGTACGGTGTAGAGTGTAGGGTGTAGCGTGTAGGGTGTAGAGTGTAGGGTGTAGCGTGTAGGGTGTAGAGTGTAGCGTGTAGCGTGTAGGGTGTAGGGTGTAGGGTGTAGCGTGTAGGGTGTAGCATGTAGCGTTTAGCGTGTAGCATGTAGAGTAGCGTGTAGGGTGTAGCGTGTAGTGTGTAGCGTGTAGCGCGTAGCGTGTAGAGTGTAGGGTATAGAGTGTAGCGTGTAGAGAGTAGGGAGCAGAGTGTAGAGTGTAGCGTGCAGGGTGTAGGGTGTACAGTGTAGGGTGTAGGGTGTAGCGTGTAGCGTGTAGAGTGTAGGGAGTAGGTTGTAGGGTGTAGCGTGTAGGGTGTAGAGTGTAGCGTGTAGTGTGTAGCGTGTAGGGTGTAGCGTGTAGGGTGTAGCGTGTATCATGTACCGTGTAGCGTGTAGCATGTAGAGTAGGGTGTAGGGTGTAGAGTGTAGCGTGTAGGGTGTAGGGTGTAGAGTGTAGGGTGTAGCATGTAGGGTGTAGGGTGTAGGGTGTAGCGTGTAGGGTGTAGAGTGTAGCGTGTAGGGTGTACGGTGTAGAGTGTAGGGTATAAGCTGTAGCGTTTAGCGTGTAGAGTGTAGCGTGTAGCGTGTAGCGTGTAGGGTGTAGAGTGTAGGGTGTAGAGTGTAGCGTGTAGCGTGTAGGGTGTAGGGTGAAGCGTGTAGGGTGTAGCATGTAGCGTGTAGCGTGTAGCATGTAGAGTAGGGTGTAGGGTGTAGGGTGTAGAGTGTAGTGTGTAGAGTGTGGATTGTAGCGTGTAGAGTGTAAAGTGTAGCGTGTAGGGTGTAGCGTGTAGTGTGTAGCGTGTAGCGCGTAGCGTGTAGAGTGTAGGGTATAGAGTGTAGCGTGTAGAGAGTAGGGAGCAGAGTGTAGTGTAGCGTGTAGGGTGTAGGGTGTACAGTGTAGGGTGTAGGGTGTAGCGTGTAGCGTGTATGGTGTAGGGTGTAGGGTGTAGCATGTAGTGTGTAGCGTGTAGCGTGTAGGGTGTAGGGTGTAGAGTGTAGGGTGTAGGGTGTAGAGTGTAACGTGTAGCGTGTAGGGTGTAGCATGTAGCGTGTAGGGTGTAGGGTGTAGAGTGTAGCGTGTAGAGTGTAGCGTGTAGCGTGTAGCGTGTAGAGTGTAGCGTGTAGGGTGTAGAGTATAGTGTGTAGCGTGTAGGGTGTATGGTGTAGAGTGTAGAGTGTAGCATGTAGCGTGTAGCGTGTAGAGTGTAGCGTGTAGGGTGTAGAGTGTAGCGTGTTGCATGTAGGGTGTACAGTGTAGCGTGTAGCGTGTAGAGTGTAGGGTGTAGAGTGTAGCGTGTAGCGTGTAGAGTGTAGGGTGTAGAGTGTAGCGTGTTGCGTGTGGAGTGTAGCGTGTAGCGTGTAGGTTGTAGAGTGTAGCGTGTAGCGTGTAGGGTGTAGGGTGTAGCGTGTAGCGTGTAGAGTGTAGAGTGTAGCGTGTAGCATGTAGAGTTTAGAGTGTAGCGTGTAGGGTGTAGAGTGTAGCGCGAAGCGTGTAGGGTGTAGGGTGTAGAGTGTAGCGTGTAGCGTGTAGTGTACGGTGTAGAGTGTAGGGTGTAGCGTGTAGGGTGTAGAGTGTAGCGTGTAGCGTGTAGCGTGTAGGGTGTAGGGTGTAGATTGTAGCGTGTAGGGTGCAGGGTGTAGAGTGTAGCATGTAGGGTGTAGAGTGTAACGTGTAGCGTGTAGGGTGTAGCGTGTAGCGTGTAGGGTGTAGGGTGTAGAGTGTAACGTGTAGCGTGTAGGGTGTAGCGTGTAGCATGTAGGGTGTAGCGTGTAGCGTGTAGTGTGTAGCGTGTAGAGTGTAGGGTGTAGAGTGTAGCGTGTAGGGTGTAGCATGTAGCGTGTAGGGTGTAGGGTGTAGAGTGTAGAGTGTAGCGTTTAGGGTGAAGCATGTAGGGTGTAGGGTGTCGGGTATAGCGTGTAGGGTGTAGGGTGTAGAGTGTAGGGTGTAGCGTGTATGGTGTAGAGTGTAGCGTGTAGCGTGCAGAGTATAGCGTGTAGGGTGTAGCGTGTAGCGTGCAGAGTGTAGCGTGTAGGGTATAGAGTGTAGCGTGTTGCGTGTAGGGTGTAGAGTGTAGCGTGTAGCGTGTAGAGTGTAGAGTGTAGCGTGTAGCGTGTAGAGTGTAGGGTGTAGAGTATAGCGTGTAGCGTGTAGGGTGTAGGGTGTAGAGTGTAGAGTGTAGCATGTAGCGTGTAGCGTGTAGAGTGTAGCGTGTAGCGTGTAGAGTGTAGGGTGTAGCGTGTAGCGTGTAGCGTGTAGAGTGTAGGGTGTAGAGTGTAGCGTGTAGCGTGTAGAGTGTAGAGTGTAGCGTGTAGGGTGTAGAGTGTAGCGTGTAACGTTTAGGGTGTAGGGTGTAGAGTGTAGCGTGTAGCGTGTAGAGTGTACGGTGTAGAGTGTAGGGTGTAGCGTGTAGGGTGTAGAGTGTAGCATGTAGCGTGTAGCGTGTAGGGTTAAGCTACACACTACACACTAAACACAAAAAGAAAAGGATATGCAAACCAATGGGATCCACGTTAAATAGTCAATTTTATTGTACAAAAATAGTAATCCACAAACAGAACCAGGCAAAACATACATTTAAAAACATTTAAAACACTAGTATGGCTGAATAGGCCATAAGTAATTTTACCCGAGGGAATGAAGGAAGCTAATACTTCACAGCATATGTGAGACAGGAGAAATAACCAGAGAGAAAAAATTGCTAGGTATGCGGGTACACCAATCTTAGTCAAATCTACATATAAGAAGCCTATTGTTTACTGCCAACTGTGACCCCCTGAGTACTATGACAGGAAACATATACTCCAGCCTAGTATCTGGAAGAAATACATCATGGATCCTATTTTGTTCAACACAGCATGCGTGCGCACAGTTGGTAAGCAAATGAAAGCAGACCCCTATAGAAAGGTAATCAGGGAAATAGGTATGCTGCAGTACTACAAAATCGTAGTTATTTGGATAAATGTATGCATACAGACGCCTTGTGGAAATACAAAGAATCAGGATCCATTGTCCTAAGGCTTGGAAAAATGCCAGGCCATGCATGAAGTAAATAGGTGTAATTCCATAGCAGTTGTAAAGATACGTTACCCAAGTCCTGTCCCTCGGGAAAAAAACAAAGGAAGCCCTGAACCCCACGCGTATCGACGCTACTCAAGCGTCTTCATCAGAGGAAAAATTGACACCCTACACGCTACACGCTACACTCTACACCCTACACAATACACGCTACTTGCTACACCCTACATGCTACACTCTACACGCTACACGCTACACGCTACACCCTACACGGTACACGCTACTTGCTACACCCTACATGCTACACTCTACACGCTACACGCTACACCCTACACCCTACACGCTACACGCTACACCCTACACCCTACACCCTACACGCTACAATCTACACGCTACACGCTACACACTATACGCTACGCGCTAGACGCTACACTCTACACGCTACACGATACACGCTACACCCTACACGCTACATCCTACACTCTACACCCTACACCCTACACGCTACACGCTACACGCTACACGCTACACCCTACACCCTACACTCTACACCCTACACCCTACACCCTACACGCTACACGCTACACGATACACCCTACACGCTACACACTACACTCTACACCCTACACGCTACACCCTACACGCTACACGCTACACTCTACACGCTAAACGCTACAGCTTATACCCTACACTCTACACCGTACACCCCACATGCTACACTCTACACCCTACACGCTACACTCTACACCCTACACGCTACACCCTACACTCTACACCCTACACCCTACACACTACACGCTACTCGCTACACTCTACACCCTACACGCTACACTCTACACTCTACTCCCTACTCTCTACACGCTACACTCTATACCCTACACTCTACACGCTACGCGCTACACGCTACACACTACACACTACACGCTACACTTTACACTCTACACGCTACACACTACACGCTACACGCTACACTCTACACCCTGCACCCTACTCTACATGCTACACGCTACACGGTACATGATACACGCTACACCCTACACGCTACACGCTACACCCTACACGCTACACGCTACACTCCACACCCTACACGCTACACCCTACACCCTACACCCTACACTCTACACGCTACACCCTACACCCTACACTGTACACCCTACACCCTACATGCTACACTCTACACTCTGCTCCCTACTCTCTACACGCTACACTCTATACCCTACACTCTACACGCTACGCGCTACACGCTACACACTACACGCTACACCCTACACACTACACTTTACACTCTACACGCTACACTCCACACTCTACACACTACACTCTACACCCTACACCCTACACCCTACTCTACATGCTACACGCTACACGCTACATGCTACACCCTACACGCTCCACCCTACACCCTACACGCTACACGCTACACGCTACACTCTACACCCTACACTCTACACCCTACACGCTACACGCTACACGCTACACTCTACACGCTAAACGCTACAGCTTATACCCTACACTCTACACCGTACACCCTACACGCTACACTCTACACCCTGCACGCTACACCCTACACCCTACATGCTACACCCTACACTCTACACCCTACACCCTACATGCTACACTCTACACCCTACACCCTACTCTACATGCTACACGCTACACGGTACATGATACACGCTACACCCTACACGCTACACGCTACACCCTACACGCTACACGCTACACGCTACAATCTACACCCTACACGCTACACCCTACACCCTACTCCCTACACTCTACACGCTACACGCTACACCCTACACCCTACACTGTACACCCTACACCCTGCACGCTACACTCTACACTCTGCTCCCTACTCTCTACACGCTACACTCTATACCCTACACTCTACACGCTACGCGCTACACGCTACACACTACACGCTACACCCTACACGCTACACTTTACACTCTACACGCTACACTCTACACTCTACACACTACACTCTACACCCTACACCCTACACCCTACTCTACATGCTACACGCTACACGCTACATGCTACACCCTACACGCTACACCCTACACCCTACACGCTACACGCTACACGCTACACGCTACACTCTACACCCTACACTCTACACCCTACACGCTACACGCTACACGCTACACGCTACACTCTACACGCTAAACGCTACAGCTTATACCCTACACTCTACACGCTACACGCTACACGCTACACGCTACACTCTACACCCTACACGCTACACTCTACACCCTACACACTACACTCTATACGCTACACGGTACACGCTACACGCTACGCCCTACACCCTACACGCTACATGTTACACTCTACACCCTACACGCTACACTCTACACCCTACACCCTACACCCTACATGCTACACCCTACACTCTACACCCTACACCCTACACGCTACACCCTACGCCCTGCACGCCACACACTACACTCTACACGCTACACCCTACACACTACACTCTACACGCTACACGCTACACGCTACACGCTACACTCTACACCCTACACGCTACACTCTACACCCTACACACTACACTCTATACGCTACACGGTACACGCTACACGCTACGCCCTACACCCTACACGCTACATGTTACACTCTACACCCTACACGCTACACTCTACACCCTACACGCTACACCCTACACCCTACACGCTACACACTACACGCTACACTCTACACCCTACACGCTGCACTCTATACGCTACTTGGTACACGCTACACGCTACACCCTAC
Source organism: Ranitomeya variabilis (assembly GCF_051348905.1). Classification (NCBI taxonomy): domain Eukaryota; kingdom Metazoa; phylum Chordata; class Amphibia; order Anura; family Dendrobatidae; genus Ranitomeya; species Ranitomeya variabilis. Next base: position 604,705 of record NW_027507984.1, on the reverse strand, counting down.
ACCCTACATGCTACACGCTACACCCTACACTGTACACCCTACACCCTACACGCTACACTCTACACGCTACATGCTACACCCTACACTCTACACCCTACACGCTATACGCTACACTCTACACACTGCACGCTACACGCTACACGCTACACCCTACACGCTACACTCTACACCCTACACGCTACACTCTACATGCTACACGCTACACGCTACATGCTACACGCTACACCCTACACGCTACACTCTACACCCTACACCCTACCCCCTACACGCTACACTCTTCACCCTACACGCTACACCCTACACTCTACACCCTACACCCTACACGCTACTCGCTACACTCTACACCCTACCCGCTACACTCTACACGCTACACGCTACACTCTACACTCTACACGCTACACGCTACACTCTACACCCTACACGCAACACGCTACACTCTACACCCTACACGCTACACTCTGCATGCTACACGCTACACCCTACACCCTACACGCTACACTCTACACGCTACACGCTACACTCTACACCATACACGCTACACCCTACACTCTACACCCTACACCCTACACGCTATACCCGACACCCTACACCCTACATGCTTCACCCTACACGCTACACTCTACACTCTACACCCTACACGCTACATGCTACACTCTACACGCTACACTCTACACCCTACACGCTACACTCTACATCCTACACCCTACACGCTATACGCTACACTCTACACCCTACACTCTACACCCTACACGCTACACGCTACACTCTACACCCTACACCCTACACACGCTACACGCTACACCCTACACGCTACATGCTACACTCTACACCCTACACGATACATGCTACACCCTACACGCTACAGCCTACACTCTACACCCTACACGCTAGACTCTACACCCTACACGCTACTCTACACCATACACCCTACACGCTACATGCTACACGCTACACTCTACACCCTACACGCTACACGCTAGGGTGTAGAGTGTAATATGTAGCGTGTAGTTTGTAGCGTTTAGCTTGTAGGGTGTAGCGTGTAGCGTGTAGCATGTAGGGTGTAGGGTGTAGAGTGTAGAGTGTAGCGTGTAGGGTGTAGAGTGTAGGGTTTAGAGTGTAATTTGTAGCGTGTAGGGTGTAGCGTGTAGCATGTAGGGTGTAGGGTGTGGAGTGTAGGGTGTAGCGTGTAGGGTGTAGAGTGTAGCGTGTAGCGTGTAGGGTGTAGAGTGTAGGGTGTAGCGTGTAGGGTGTAGAGTGTAGTGTGTAGAGTGTGGATTGTAGCATGTAGAGTGTAAAGTGTAGCGTGTAGGGTGTAGCGTGTAGTGTGTAGCGTGTAGCGCGTAGCGTGTAGAGTGTAGGGTATAGAGTGTAGCGTGTAGAGAGTAGGGAGCAGAGTGTAGTGTAGCATGTAGGGTGTAGGGTGTACAGTGTAGGGTGTAGGGTGTAGCGTGTAGGGTGTAGGGTGTAGGGTGTAGCATGTAGTGTGTAGCGTGTAGCGTGTAGGGTGTAGGGTGTAGAGTGTAGGTTGTAGGGTGTAGAGTGTAACGTGTAGCGTGTAGGGTGTAGCATGTAGCGTGTAGGGTGTAGGGTGTAGTGTAGGGTGTAGCGTGTAGGGTGTAGCGTGTAGCGTGTAGGGTGTAGGGTGTAGAGTGTAGGGTGTAGCGTGTAGGGTGTAGCGTGTATCGTGTAGCGTGTAGAGTGTAGCGTCTAGCGTATAGGGTGTAGCGTGTAGCGTGTAGATTGTAGCGTGTAGGGTGTAGGGTGTAGGGTGTAGCGTGTAGCATGTAGGGTGTAGAGTGTAGCGTGTAATGTGTAGGGTGTAGGGTGTGGAGTGTAGGGTGTAGCGTGTAGGGTGTAGAGTGTAGCGTGTAGCGTGTAGGGTGTAGAGTGTAGGGTGTAGCGTGTAGGGTGTAGAGTGTAGGGTGTAGAGTGTAGGGTGTAGAGTGTAGCGTGTAGCGTGTAGGGTGTAGGGTGTAGGGTGTAGCGTGTAGGGTGTAGCATGTAGCGTGTAGCGTGTAGCATGTAGAGTAGGGTGTAGGGTGTAGAGTGTAGTGTGTAGAGTGTAGAGTGTAGCGTGTAGAGTGTAAAGTGTAGCGTGTAGGGTGTAGCGTGTAGTGTGTAGCGTGTAGCGCGTAGCGTGTAGAGTGTACGGTATAGAGTGTAGCGTGTAGAGAGTAGGGAGCAGAGTGTAGAGTGTAGCGTGCAGGGTGTAGGGTGTACAGTGTAGGGTGTAGGGTGTAGCGTGTAGCGTGTAGAGTGTAGGGAGTAGGGTGTAGGGTGTAGCGTGTAGGGTGTAGAGTGTAGCGTGTAGTGTGTAGCGTGTAGGGTGTAGCGTGTAGGGTGTAGCGTGTATCATGTACCGTGTAGCGTGTAGCATGTAAGAGTAGGGTGTAGGGTGTAGGGTGTAGCGTGTAGGGTGTAGAGTGTAGCGTGTAGGGTGTAGCATGTAGGGTGTAGGGTGTAGGGTGTAGCGTGTAGGGTGTAGAGTGTAGCGTGTAGGGTGTACGGTGTAGAGTGTAGGGTATAAGCTGTAGCGTTTAGCGTGTAGAGTGTAGCGTGTAGCGTGTAGCGTGTAGGGTGTAGAGTGTAGGGTGTAGAGTGTAGCGTGTAGCGTGTAGGGTGTAGGGTGTAGCGTGTAGGGTGTAGCATGTAGCGTGTAGCGTGTAGCATGTAGAGTAGGGTGTAGGGTGTAGAGTGTAGTGTGTAGAGTGTAGAGTGTAGCGTGTAGAGTGTAAAGTGTAGCGTGTAGGGTGTAGCGTGTAGTGTGTAGCGTGTAGCGCGTAGCGTGTAGAGTGTACGGTATAGAGTGTAGCGTGTAGAGAGTAGGGAGCAGAGTGTAGAGTGTAGCGTGCAGGGTGTAGGGTGTACAGTGTAGGGTGTAGGGTGTAGCGTGTAGCGTGTAGAGTGTAGGGAGTAGGGTGTAGGGTGTAGCGTGTAGGGTGTAGAGTGTAGCGTGTAGTGTGTAGCGTGTAGGGTGTAGCGTGTAGGGTGTAGCGTCTATCATGTACCGTGTAGCGTGTAGCATGTAGAGTAGGGTGTAGGGTGTAGAGTGTAGCGTGTAGGGTGTAGGGTGTAGAGTGTAGGGTGTAGCATGTAGGGTGTAGGGTGTAGGGTGTAGCGTGTAGGGTGTAGAGTGTAGCGTGTAGGGTGTACGGTGTAGAGTGTAGGGTATAAGCTGTAGCGTTTAGCGTGTAGAGTGTAGCGTGTAGCGTGTAGCGTGTAGGGTGTAGAGTGTAGGGTGTAGAGTGTAGCGTGTAGCGTGTAGCGTGTAGGGTGTAGGGTGAAGCGTGTAGGGTGTAGCATGTAGCGTGTAGCGTGTAGCATGTAGAGTAGGGTGTAGGGTGTAGGGTGTAGAGTGTAGTGTGTAGAGTGTGGATTGTAGCGTGTAGAGTGTAAAGTGTAGCGTGTAGGGTGTAGCGTGTAGTGTGTAGCGTGTAGCGCGTAGCGTGTAGAGTGTAGGGTATAGAGTGTAGCGTGTAGAGAGTAGGGAGCAGAGTGTAGTGTAGCGTGTAGGGTGTAGGGTGTACAGTGTAGGGTGTAGGGTGTAGCGTGTAGCGTGTAGGGTGTAGGGTGTAGGGTGTAGCATGTAGTGTGTAGCGTGTAGCGTGTAGGGTGTAGGGTGTAGAGTGTAGGGTGTAGGGTGTAGAGTGTAACGTGTAGCGTGTAGGGTGTAGCATGTAGCGTGTAGGGTGTAGGGTGTAGAGTGTAGGGTGTAGCGTGTAGGGTGTAGCGTGTAGCGTGTAGGGTGTAGGGTGTAGAGTGTAGGGTGTAGCGTGTAGGGTGTAGCGTGTATCGTGTAGCGTGTAGAGTGTAGCGTCTAGCGTATAGGGTGTAGCGTGTAGCGTGTAGATTGTAGCGTGTAGGGTGTAGGGTGTAGGGTGTAGCGTGTAGCGTGTAGGGTGTAGAGTGTAGCGTGTAGTGTGTAGGGTGTAGGGTGTAGAGTGCAGAGTGGAGGGTGTAGAGTGTAGCGTGTAGAGTGTAGGGTGTAGAGTGTAGGGTGTAGAGTGTAACGTGTAGTGTGTAGGGTGTAGCGTGTAGCGTGTAGGGTGTAGCGTGTAGCGTGTAGGGTGCAGGGTGTAGGGTGTAGGGTGTAGAGTGTAGCGTGTAGGGTGTAGGGTGTAGAGTGCAGAGTGTAGGGTGTAGAGTGTAGCGTGTAGAGTGTAGGGTGTAGAGTGCAGGGTGTAGAGTGTAACGTGTAGTGTGTAGGGTGTAGCGTGTAGCGTGTAGGGTGTAGCGTGTAGCGTGTAGGGAGCAGGGTGTAGAGTGTAGCGTGTAGGGTGTAGAGTGTAACGTGTAGCGTGTAGAGTGTAGTGTGTAGGGTGTAGGGTGTAGAGTGTAACGTGTAGCGTGTAGGGTGTAGCGTGTAGCGTGTAGGGTGTAGGGTGTAGAGTGTAGCGTGTTGCATGTAGGGTGTAGAGTGTAGCGTGTAGAGTGTAGCGTGTAGCGTGTAGCGTGTAGAGTGTAGCGTGTAGGGTGTAGAGTATAGTGTGTAGCGTGTAGGGTGTATGGTGTAGAGTGTAGAGTGTAGCATGTAGCGTGTAGCGTGTAGAGTGTAGCGTGTAGGGTGTAGAGTGTAGCGTGTTGCATGTAGGGTGTACAGTGTAGCGTGTAGCGTGTAGAGTGTAGGGTGTAGAGTGTAGCGTGTAGCGTGTAGAGTGTAGGGTGTAGAGTGTAGCGTGTTGCGTGTGGTGGAGTGTAGCGTGTA